>NW_013666788.1:116605-130881 GCF_000517525.1 Limulus polyphemus
CTTTTATCATTCTTCTTGTTTCCTTTCTTGTTCGAATTGCCACTGTTGCAGGTTTTCTTGCCACTGCTGTTGTCTCTCTTCTTGTTTCTTTTCTCGTTCTTTTTGTTTTTTTCTTTTTCCTCCAACAACTGCTGTAATCTCTCTTCTTGGTTCTTTTCTCATTCTTCTTGTTTCTTTTCCTCCACCAGTGCTGTTGTCTCTCTTCTTGTTTTTTTCTTTTTCCTCCAACAACTGCTGTAATCTCTCTTCATGGTTCTTTTCTCGTTCTTCTTGTTTCTTTTCTTGTTCTTCTTGTTTCTTTTGCTGTTCTTGTATTGCTGCCATCAAATCTGCTAAGTCGTAGTTTGATTTGGCACTCCTGGTTTCCATCTTTTTTTCTTTTATCTGTCCCACTCTCTGACACCAATTTGTTACGTATCTGGTCGGTTGTTAATTTCCAGTATAAATTCTTCCCGAGGAACTTCGGCGATACGAGTTATTTCTTAATTAAACTAGTTTATTCTTTCTCAATACAACTTTGCAATACACAGAATTTCCAAAGTCACTTTAACTTAAATACACGCTATAATTCACAACGATCCACGCACTTTACTTACAGTGCCTACAGCTCGCTTGACTCAATTATCTACCTCTATATCTGTCTATCTGCAATTATATCTCCGCTTTATTTGCCGGGCTTATATACAAAAAAAAAAAAGAAAAAACGAGGGCGCCTAGAAAAGACTAGAGTTGCCAGGAAAAGTAAAGATCCTTTGAGAATCTCATGACGTGTTACCAGCGTCACGTGACTTCCGCTGTCGTAACATTATGTAAAAAAAAAGATCAGCTTAACCTTGTTCTTGACTACATGTTACGTGAAACCTGCATACTTTCAGAAAAAAGAATAAATTTAGAATAATATTTTAATATTATAACATTACAATAAAATAGAAACAAAAAGTATATTCCTATAGAGTATACATTCCAAGCAGACAATTACTTCTACTTTTAAACCAATAAACTTTAAACTGGGGCTGATGGAGAATTGTGTTCACCTCTTCTGCATTTCAAAAACGCCTACACATCTTACAGACGTTACAACCCTTAAATGAAGATACAAAATACTTTTAACCAATGAATGCCAACTTGACTATAAACCCTCTACATAATACATTCAATATTATCACAATATTATTGCATAATCAAAAGAACCTCTTTAACACAGAATTCAAGTACACACACATATATAAACAAAATACCCTTAAACAAGCAAACAAAAATAGCAGGCGATTTCGGTATTAACCAAGATAAAAGTGAAATGGGTGAAGTTACACAATACAACAACTTTGATAAAGATTGCCTACTCAGTTTAGTCTGACAATAATAAAATGAAAACTCTTTAACGATGAAAATTACATTTTAAACACTTTAATATTGATCGCCTAACCCCTAGAAGGGGGGGGGGGACTCTAACACACTACAAAGGCAAGTAACATAAAAAATCTGCATGTAAACATAAAAAATAACAATTTGAGTGACAATGAAAAAATGCTTTCTGACGGAACAATGGAATGTAGGTGTATCCAAAAAAAGAATTTCAAATAATTCCTAGTACTAGTACTATCTTAAAAAATAAATTCCAGTACTCAGTGCAGGTGAGTACCAGCTGAATTACACAGGTCTTAGAACACAGGGCAATGAAGGATCTCCACTTTTCCATGTAACACACAGCTTCTTTGGCTCCCTCCAGTTCATGTTTATTTCTTTTAAGTCTTCTTTAATGATGTTACACCAGGTCTTCTTTGGATAATCACACTTCTTATGATGTTCATAGAGGCTTTTTGTGGTTTGCCACTCAAATTAAAACTATTTATTATCTAGCTGGAGTATATACCCTTTTCCTGGACAGAAGTTATGTAAATTCATGATTAACGGAAAGGTTATCTTAGGACATGAAAAGTTGCTTCCTTATATGTAATTGTAAAAAATGCGTATAAAAACTGCAAAACACAAAATGCAAAACTGAAAATTTGTATACAACTCCCCATAGACCCAATGAACTTCCATACCAAATTTGGTGAAGATTCATCTATAGGGGAGGAAGTAGTGGTAAAAAATGCAAAAATGTTTATAAAACCCATAAAACTCAAAATGCAAAACTGAAAATTTGTATACAACTCCCCATAGACCCAATGAACCTCCATACCAAATTTGGTGAAGATTCATCTATAGGGAATGAAGTAGTGGTAAAAAATGTCTATCAAACCCATAAAACTCAAAATGCAAAACTGAAAATTTGTATGTATCTCCCCATAGATCCAATGAACCACCATACCAAATCTGGTGAAGAATCATCGACAAGAGGTGAGGTAGTGGTAAAAAAATGCCCATAAAAATCACAAAATACAAAATTGAAAATTTGTATGCATCTTCCCATGGACCCAATGAATCTCCATATCTAATTTGGTGAATATCCATCTACACGGGACGAGGTAGTGGTAAAAAATACAAAACCTAAAATTTGTATGTATATCCTCATGGACCCAATGAACCACCACACCAAATTTGGTGAAGATCCATCTACTGGGGGTGAAGTAATGGTAAAAACTGCAAAACCATAAATTTGTTGTGCCTTCCCATGGACCCAATTTGGTTACTATACGGTGAAGTAAAATGGACTTAAAGCCCCATAGTTGATTGAACTGTATTTCATAATATTAGAGTTTTTAAAAGTAAGAAAAAAGTGTGAAATACTTTGCAGGTTAAACATCAAATCATAAAAGCATTATTATGTAATCATATAATCTGTTTTGTTTTATTGTTTGTTGTTAAACATAAAAGTACACAATGACCTGTCTTTGCTCTGTCCACCATGGGTATTTAAACCCAATGTTCAGTGGTATAATTAAACCCTCAAACTTATTGCTGAGCCACTGGGGACCATATGCTTTAGTACATGACAAAAGAAAAACTTACAAGTATATTTTTGGTAGAAAAACCTCAATAATTCATACAAAAATAATGTTTAAAAGCGAGTAAATTCATTTTATCATCATAGTTTTTAGAATCACTGTTATTACTCAATTATGCAATTCAGAAGACAATTTTTTACTGTCAAGAACAATAAAGATGTGTTATATGTATAGTCTATCCATAGGTTTTTATGATATTTTATGTAAACACATTAAATGTATTCTTAATGATTTTACTGTATTTTGTGGCTCTAAAATCAAATAAATCACATTACTTAATTCATGGTTAAAAATTTGATTACCTTTCTAGTTGCATGAAATTGAAAACGTGAAAATCAGTTCACTTTGCTATATATTGTACTTGTGTCTTGTATTCACATCGAGCATAGCTTTTAGGTACAATTTAATTATTATTAAATTATTGTACGAAATGAGTGGAAAACTCATCTTAAACAAAATACCAATTGGTTATAAACTGTTTAGAATATTTAAAAAGCAAATGCAGCAACCCTGGCATAACCATACTTTCTTGAAAGCTAAACTACCTTAAAATTATTGGACAAATCTAATATGTTAAAAATCAAATGTCATCTTTCAACCCTTACTACATCAGTCACGAGGAAATAATAGTCTTGGATCTAAAGAACAAATATAGCAAAAATAACACAACTTTTAATTTAAGGCAAATCCTAAAAAAACTAAGTTATTAAATTCTTGTTCTCAAAATGCATGAATATTAATATATATGTAGTTTTCTACATAATACATATTTATAACATACACAAATGACAGGATCCTGTGGAAAAATCATTGCATAAATTTTTTATGAGAAATGTACTATGGAAAAATGTTAAAACATAAATATAGGTTTGCAATATAGTGATTGTTCAAGAACAACTTTTATTTAAAATAAACTTTTCTTAAAGTAGACTACAGTATAGCAAATGTTTTAATGACAAGCTTTGTGGATATGCATGACAGATATAAACCATGACAGTTCCTTCCATATGATGATTTATTAACATAAAGGGCACTTTCAGTCAATGATACAAATTCATCTTAATTTTTACCAAGTAGGTATATATGATTGATTAAATATCATATCAGACAGACTAATCATAAAAGGGCTGTTGTTTACAATTAATGTATAACATTTGGTACTCTTGCAAGATTACTAGATGATAAAAACTCTATAGCCCAAGTGCTTTCGAAAGCACTCGGCTTATAGGGTTTTTATCATCTTGTATCAAGACTTCTTGAGCCTATGTGTTTTTTTGATATTGTGCTTGTAAGGTTACAGTTTGCTTTATAATTGAAAAAAAAAAGAGCTGCAGAGAATTGTTTCTGTAAAAAACAAAAAATGCACAAAAAAACAGGATTATATACTGATCATAAATAGCAAATACCATCATGACTTGGTTTCAATAAAGTTGAAAACCAAAGTTTTTACTTATTATATATTATTACATTTATAATATTGTAAATGATAACTATTTTTAGCAGAAATGAAACTCATTATTGAATTTTCCATTTTAAGTAGGCAGTACTGGTCGGAAGTGTTGGTAGTAGCCTTTAGTATAGTCAACCATGAGATCCTGGGTACATTCAGGAAGTTCACCAGAAAACAAACCTAAAAAATAAGAGATGATTTTAGTAGTCATTACAGACTAGGTGCAACTCCCACAAATGTCATGTTCAAACAAGAAAAACTGTTTTACTTTTTCTCCATAACTAACAGTTTGTTTTATATCCCAAAATAAAGTGTTGTCAGATACACATTTTGTAGACTACGTTTCAAGTAGATTTCAAAAGACCCAAAAACTTGAACATTTTTGAAAAGCTGAATGTTCTTCTTCAAGTATAAAAGCTATGTTTATATGTTTTTCTCAAAACAGAACTTCAATATGTACTCTGTATGATTAAAGGTTGAGTTTTAGAAACACCTAGTATGTAACATCTGTGCTGATGAAGAAGTTAGATAACAGAAGCTTCTTTTACTTGCTGAAAATTAGATTTTGTTGAAAAAATGTTATTCTTCATCATAAAAATAAACAAATTTTCCAAAAAATTTAATTATTTTAAGCCTTTAATCAGAACAGGAACAGATTACTAATTGACTATAAAACCTTAACTGTGAAGACTAAGAAGCATAAAATATAGAGCCTTTATCACAAATTCCTAATATACAGAATTAGGGTAATTCCATTCTAACATGGTCTTTACTGTCTGATGAAGGCTTGAAATGTCACAGAAAATAAAGTACAAAAAGTTTTCATTCAGACATATCAATTTATTGTTTATCACATTTATCCAAGTTTTTCTTCTCGTGTCTTGCAGAACAACACTCATTCAACTATTTTAAAAGGTAATTTCATGATACAAAATAAAATACAATTTGTATGCATTTTTGTTTCTGACCTATGCAAAACTCAACAAATTAATTCTAGTCTTGTTGGTTGACTGTTTTTGCTTAATAACAGTTAACTATAAGAATTACAATATTTCTTACCACAGAAGGAAAATACCTAAATCAATAAGCTAGGAAACACTATTATTGTACTGTACTATTTTAGAATACTTTTATGATGGGTGAAGCAAGCTTAATTGAAGTGTACTTAATGCCAGCAACAACAGCAAGCAAGAAGTGTATTTTTTACAACTTATTCTCTTCATGTCAGTTTTATTGTGATTTAACAGGTTTTGAGGATTTCCAATATGAAATGTAGCAGCATAGAAGAGCAGGTTTCATACTTCATTATGAAAACTATTTCAGGATTTACAAAACAACTTCATCAACATTTCCAGACAATGATATAGTAGATTCAAAATACCTACTAGTACACAGTAACACACACTTCAAGGTATTCAAACTATAGCCTACTAGTAACTTCATCCATGGCACTGACAGAATTTGAGAATTAGTCAGAATGTGTTGTTTAACAATTTCAAAACAAAAGTTACAGATTGGTACAAGTTTCAAAGACAAAAATGATTCAGTCATCAATTCGCAGAGGAAAAATATTCTTCTTACTATCAGTATTCTAGCATTTTCTTATTATCTTCAATCAATTTTCAAATACTCGACTTCGAGAGAAACTTCAATTCACTACTTTCCTTGTACATTTTTTCTACCTTGGAAAGCAAGCACTTCACTTGCTGCCTTCCTCTGAGTAATGCATGTATGTTCCTCAATTTCTAGTATGACTAAATGTGTTAAAATATATTTTGCAACATTTGATATATGGTCATACACCACTCAGCAATATAATTGATAGTTTATTCAAGTTATCTCAGAATACAAATTTTCTCAGAACACGAGTGTTTGGCATTCTTCTAGATTCTCACACATAGACAATTTCAGAGCATGTGGTAACTTGACAAGATAATGTTATTACATCTTTAAGAAGCCCCTTCTATTAGTACACAAAGATCTCCATCTCCTGACACTAATTTACATTCTACATCATAAGAAGTTTTTCGTTTCAACAGTTGCACTGAATCGAATATCAATATTTCTGTATTATTTGTGAGGCCTTATATTGGTGAAAGTCTGTTTTGATGCAATGATTCATTAGTCAGTAAATTGTTTCTTTTGTGTATGTACTGAAGATATCTATGCATTCACTGACAAAACTTACATTACAATCGTCTTCTCTGTGTCTTTTTCCTCTAATTATTTCTATTTGTGCATCGTTTTGATGGAAAAACGTAGGAAATTTTTTCTGGAAATTAAATGCTTCTTTAACATCTTTGTACCTTTTGTTTTTCCTCCATATTCAATCATTGATATCCCATAATATCAAGGGAATCTCCTGCAAAACCAAGTGACATCATAATGTACCCAAACACATGCCTTTGTAAATCCAAATGTATTAATAACTGTTTGGAATTTTCAAGTTATGATCGTGATCTATCATCACAAAGTCATTCATAATATGTTTCAAAGGATGGTCACACACACAAAATTAAAATGTGTACTTCTATTTAAAACATTTTTTTTTGTGTGTGAAATAGTACACAGGCATACAATTATTTTGCATCAGTGGCAATCAAAATAGCATAAATACGCAAAGTACACATTCTAGAAGCAACACCGGAAATGTTCGGATAGCATGATCTTTGATATTTCTTAAGAACAGGATTGAACTACTTAATAATTGAGATGTAGAAATGGAGTCTTGTCACTGAATACTTCTTTTTTTGTCCTTTTGAATGATTTCAACGCACTGCTTTACTTTAGGGAACTTTTCGACAGCATATTTCACTACTAGAGTATTCTCTAACCATCTGGCACAACAAAACCTCTATGCAAATATTTATAATTCAGCAATTATTTTGGTTTTTTAAAGAGCCTTGACAGCTCCTTGCAATATGGTGAGACAGAAACTGCTTTCAAAACAAAGCAACAAAATAAAATTTATAAGCTTGACCAAAACAATTGCATCTTCATTATATAAACAAAATTATTATTATTAAAGAGCGACTATTATTAAAAAAATAATTAAAGTTTAAGCTTCTGGCTATATTAACTACCACAAATATTACTAAGTAAACTCAACTGTCTGTAAGTAAACTGTAATTTAATTGGTATTAAATGATCAAGATCCCCATTAGTAAGTATATTTGAAGGTACAAAAGAAATGAAAATATATAAAAACATAAAATGATTGGTCACTTTTAACAATTTAACTATTACATAAAAACAAAATGTACAATAGAGAAAGACTTAGAACAATAAGTTCAGCAAAATGATGAGATAAAACTATACACAAATTATTACTTAATATAAAAAGTATTAATATCATAATACAAAGTATATAGTGAAAAATATCATGGACATTGTTGTGGGGAGGATTGAGTGGTGCCAACTTCACAAGCTACCATACCTATTTGCAGGTTAACAGTGAAACCAATATCCTAAACACAACCATAATGTATTCAAACCTACTGAAAGGTCAACAGTCCCATTTTTGAGTATAATGTGGATAAGCAAATACCATATCAACCTAACTTCTTCGTCAACAAATTCTCATCACAATTTCAGCTAAGTGATTAACTCAATTAATTGATTACCTACGATCACTGATTACATTGATTAGCATCACACAAAATAATCATTCAATCAAAATTCATATTTCAGATTATTCTGACTGTCCAAACTATAACAAAGATCAGTAAAACATAATGTATTAATAATTTTAACATGGTCTTTATAAACTTTCATCGTATCAGAAACTCGTTTAAAAGCTTATGATGTTTTTATACTTATAAAGTTGTTAATTACTTTGTTTTCACAATAATGATGGAATTAAAAGAAACTATAAAACATCTATAAACTAAGTTACTAATGTATTGTCATTATGATTTTCAATTAATTAACTAATAAAAACTAATGTTTTAGTTTATTCTAACTACCCAAAAATCAAAATATTGTCACTCTGATACTTATTGTTCATGCTTACATTATTTATATTAAATAATATTGCAGCTTTAACTTATATTGCTTATTACAAACATAACCAGTGTTTGGGTAAGACTGCTTAAATAAAAATGTTACAGCAAGTTAATATTCAGTATTCTTTATTTGCTCAAAAAAAGAAAAGTTGACTGTTGAATAATTTGCTCATTTAACTATTTGTCAGACATGGACTAATAACAGTCTAATAGTATGTAATAACTTGAAGTCGTTAAACTATTTACATGAACAGGGCTCCTGTTTAATCATGACTAGCTTAAGCTAGATAGGAAGCACTAACAATGGAAAACAAAAGTCTGGCCGTCATCACGTGCTACAAAACCATCTACTATAGCAAGCTTTAAATTGTTTGATGCATTGAATACTCAGCATGCACACGTGTTTTTACAGTATCTAATGTAATATATTAATAACTTTAACATGGTTTTTCTAAACTTCTATCAGTATCAATAACTTATCATTTAAAAGTTTATGATGTTTTTTATACTTATAAGGTTGATAATTAAATTTTCAAGTTTTTCATAGAGTGAATTTGTTTTCACTGAAATATATATATATCATCTATCACACACTATGACAAGAATCTTTACTAGTTTTATTACATGAAATCTAAGAACAATTATTTCTAACAAAGAATTAGTTTATCTAATTTTAGTAGAGTAGACTTGTGAAAATTTGTAGGAAGAAACCTATGGAAAGGTATTAAAGATATTTTTCAGCTTGTTACAGTTTTGTACAATTTTGAGTATATGATACATTCTCCTGCATATGCAAGCTTTCGGTTTTAGTTAAATCATGCCCAGGCAATAGTCAAATCATAGTTTTAGAAGCAAAGATGATGCTGTTTGGTTTACATTTAACTCAGGATGCACCTTGTGTATCCACAGGTTCTCTTTAGTGCAGAACATTTATTCGTTGGCTGCACTTCCCAAAATGTTAATATTACATCCAAGGAATTCAACATCTTGGGAAGTGCAGCCAATAAGGAAACTTTAATTTTGGTAAACACTGTTAAAGCTATCAAGGGTTTCAAAATTTTCATGGACCTATAGAAGCTCTGGAAATCTACATCATGAAACAATGAAAAATACTAAATAAAACAAAATGATAGTGACAAAAATATTACCTGGTGAACCAGAGTACGTGGAAAATGTTGGAACCACCGTTTCTGGAGGTAGAACAGTGTTGTCGGCAACATAACAACAGTCTTTCAGAACACATCGACGTCCCTAAAATAATAACCACCCGTATACCAAGTATGGAAATACATTCCTTAATTAACACAATTAGATTCCACTATGAAATTAGTATTTTCATAACGTATATAATTTCAATACATCTTTAGTGACAAGTTAAACTATTATAGTCTACAACTAAGTTCACACATAATTTAAGAACACTAATATACAATTGTTGAATACTTATGTTCATAAATTCCTAATCAGACAAAACCTCTATTACTTACAATAACACAGTTTTTCCCTATGTATACGAAGGAGCCAACATGGGCAGCATTGACTACTGTTCCTTCATCAATAAAGACATGGTCTCCAATATGCAAGGGAAAAAAAGCAACACTGAAAGATGAATAAATCAGCTTTTTAGTTCAATTGCATTATAAAAACATTTTTAGCCGCAAATTTTGTTTAAAAGTCATGTAAGATAACCTAATAATGCTAAAATAAAGAGCTACTATGGTCAAAGTGATGGAATATTTTATTAGGTAATATTAATACAAACATTATTTTTTTTATTTTGTGTTGATTTCCCACTATCAACTTATGTACAATAGATATTTTTTAGTGTGTCACATATCAAAAATGAATCGTGTTTAAAAACTGCTTTGGAGAATTGTATGCATTTTTGTTTTAAATCAGTATGGTTAACTGCAAAGCACACTATAAGTTTCAATAGTATATCTTTATATTCATATTTATTAGAGAGCCATATTAGTTGAATTTTAAGATATCAAAATGGCTGGTAGTGTATGTATCATTCTCATATGCAAAAAATATACATCAAATTTAACAGTTCAAGTTTAAAATTCACAGATATTTTCCAGATGGCAATAATTCAGGGCTTGAAACTAGCTTTTTTGGTCCTTAGAAAATGTTTGCTAGTTACTTTAAAAGTAATTGATGAAAGAAAAGAAGCTGTTTTAAGAACAACATTAGCATTTACTTTCAAAAACATTTTGGACTGTGTTAATATAACTTGCAAGCTTATTAACAAGTTCTGCAACCCCCTCTTCCCTGTCTTAAAACAGTAATTTCAATTAATTTATTATTTTCTTGAGTCATGCCTCTAATCTATAAACCTGAACAACCTTGAATTAATCATGAACAGCGTTCCCTCTAATTTTTTCAATCCATGTGCAGAATGAATATTTTCATGTGTACCAGTGTCATGGAAACATGCTGATATGCATTACCAGATATTTTAGGGGAGAGGGTATTTTTAGATCATTGACCATATTGGATCATTAGGCCACTTTGCAATGCTACCAGTTGGTTATTTGGGCTTCAGGCCTATCAACTGCCAAGGTCATTAAGGCAGTGTGTTGAGACTTCTCACCATTACCGAGGATGTGAGGCTGGAATAATGAAGTGTGAGGCACTTGATTGATTGTTGTGTAGCCGCATAGCTTAGAGGGAACACTGCTCATGAATAATAATTAGATATTGTAATGTCAATGTTTTGATTACTTGGATAGTTGGAATAATTGAAAATAGTAATAAATAGAGACATTAAGTTTGCTTAGTTGATTATTTTTGTGACATTTGACAGACATTAATCAATACTAATAGATAACAGATTATATTGATTAATCAAGTTAATCACCCAGAAATAAAACTAATAAGTTAAGACGTTTATATCCAGTTCTCTTAGTGCAGATATTTCATGTTTTATTAGGTTGTTTTTAAGTTTTTGTTGCTCTGAAAGGGGCTATAGTTTTTATTTTTAAAATTGTTCTAGATATATTATAAAGGTTATTTTGAGGGGAAAAAACAAGATGTTTTATGTTTAGAGAATTCCTTAATAAAACATCAAGGTTTTAGTCTATACTTGAGTATTTCCATTTTGTATTGATGAAAAAAAAAAAAAGCTATCTGCCATCATCCCTAATTTTAAACTACTAGCTACAGAAAAGACAGTAAGTCAGCAGCATCTACTACCTATTATCTATAAGGGATTGACTTTCACTCTTAAAATGGGGTGGGTGGGATATTTTAATGGTATTACATGTGCTCGAACCTCACTAATTCCAAAATCCTGAGCTTCACAATATGGCCAAACATGTACAAAAATAGTTAGGCCTGTGTTTATATTGCTTATGTTGATTTTAGGAGTCTGATGTTAGTCTTTTTTTCACATTTATTATTTTATAGCAAGAGTTGTGCATTTCTTGAGTATACACTTGATAAATTTATAAACTTTTATGTGTTTATACTATGTTTTTGTTGTTCTTTTAAGCATCTATTTAATAGTGTTGAGATTTAATTTGAAGTTTTTTTTGTGTGCATTTCAAACTGTCTTTATTTTTTGTTTGAAATTTGGCATAAAGCTTTGTAACCTTCTGGTTTTATGTGTGTTACTAAGTATGTTTTGAAGACTAAACTGTTCCTGTTTAGTACAGGTAATAGTTTGCCATTGCAGGCCTAGCGTACCGTATTTGTTAATATACTATCAAATATTAGATTTATATTTGTGATTAAAGTTGTATTTGCAGACAGATTTTTTAAACGTAATTTTTTATAGTTGTTTACAAGTGGTCCAAATATTCAGAACTATAACTGGATTATGAAGTGGGAAAAAAAATACTGGTGTCTCGTGATAGTAAAACAAGTAAAGAAAAAACTTGAAAAAAGTAAATTTAGGGATGGCAAATATAAGTCCTTCAAAAGCAATGTAAACAAGATAGTAGGGATGATGCAAATGCAATCCCTGTTTTCTTGTTTGCTTGCTTTTTTAATGCAGTGTTTCAATAGACATAGAAAGGTTGTTTCATAACCAAGTTCTAAATACAATGAGGTTCCAACTGTAATATTTTTGTTTATCTATTATTGGTTGGTAATTCCTGTTTCACCCTGTACTTAAACTTTTTAATGGAATAAAAAATTTCTGTAAGAAAGCTAACTTCAAGGGATAATGATAACATCATCTACAAAAGAATTATGTTTTTTTTATTACAACTAGTTATTAATAATACTTATAAAAGTGGATACTCTGTTTGAAACTATGTCACCTCCGTCAAATTAATTGACACCATTGTTTTGGTTTTTGAGTTATCTATAATAATAAAAGGGCATGTCTGTATGTGTGTGTGTGACTGCCATAGCTCCAAGAGGAAAAAACCTAAAAACGTGAAATTTTAAACCAATACTAAGTTGACCCTGAGAGTGTGTATCTGGGCATTATCATTTATCCACATGCCTGTGTGCATTTGCATCTTTTTAATGAAGCAAGCTAGTAAAAATCCAAATAGAAAGCTCATGTACATCTTTTTAATGAGGCAAGCTAGCAAAAAACACATAGAAAAGAAGCGGTTTCGTATATTACAAATTGAAATCACAGATAGACAGACAAACACTCTCTTTTACTATATACATATAGTCCATCAAATGCGTTTTGGTAACAACGTGTTCCAACAATGGCTTTTATGCCATGTTGCTTAGCAACAAAAGTATAACCTAATTTTGTTGTTATTTAATGTACTGAAAGTACAAAATGAAATATATAAACAACAAAACTGGAAAAATATTTGTTGATTTCTTAATTTAGAGATATAACAGAAAATAACGTAATTCAGAAACAATTTAAGTTGAGAATTGGATTAATATTTTTACTTTCATGATATATTTTATGCACTTGGCTGTATGCTAGATTATCTTACACTATGTCTTTACTTTAGGCTTATTTATTAATTTCTTTAAATTATACCATTATGTGAATGCACTACACTTACAAGATTTCGCGGCTCCCTTACACCCTTGTCATTAAAATCGTAATGTATGCCAAAACTGAAACAGAAAGGCTGCGATTCATTCACATAAACTAAAAGAAGCTCCGAGTTGAAGACTATGTCCACCTGCGGGTTGCTAAAATAGGTTCAGAACATACACACTGATATAGTCATCTAGAATATATCAACCAGGTATTTTTGCTAGTCATGTAATAAAAAAGAAACAGAAGAATGAAGAACAAGAAATTAAAACTTTTGCTATAATATTTACAGACATTCCCAAAACTTGTGACTCAGTCATTACATAGATATTGTTATAAAAGAAAACACCGTATAGTATTGTAAAGTTCTGATGACCTATTGAGGAGGTATCTAAAATATCATTTCTATGAATAATCCAAGCCACACATAGGCAGTGCTACTGTATGTCTGATACTGGCTAAACACTAGAACCCATTGGAATTTTGCTAGCTAGCCACCACTAATTCACTCTTGTAATGTGTTCAGATATGGTCTATCCAATTAATGTTATACCAAATGTATGACCAAAATTTTGTAAAAAAAAAATGTATACATTTTATAAATTGCTTTTTTTTCTCTAGTAATTGTTTTTAATTTACTACACCTGTATTAAAATTTCAATTTTTAAATATATGTATATATAAGTATGTTTTTTTCATTGTTTTTCACTAAACCTTAACACTTAATAAAAAAACTTATTAACTTGTAAGTTTTACTCAACCAAGTAGAAATCAATCTCTTGGTACACCCAATCGTTTAGAATGACAGTAAAAATCTTATATAATACCGGGAATAATTTGTACATTATTGGATCACACTTCGTGATCCAAATTGGCCCTATTTGTGATTCAATTTTACCCTTGTT
>NW_013666788.1:131821-148928 GCF_000517525.1 Limulus polyphemus
ATAGTTTCTTTTTTGACAGTAGCTTTTTCAGGTGACACGTCTTCAGCAGCGTCATTTGTTCCGTTGTTCACTTAGTTCCAACTGAAATGTTTTAGACCATGATAACGCCAAAGCCTGTTGACATGCACCACCTTTGGCTTACCTCGCCGACCACATTTTATTCGAAAAGTCACATCTGAGAGACGATCCACTATGTCATATGGGCCTTTTCATGGAGAAGACAACTTAGGAGACTTCCCTTTGGTCTTCCTGGGATTATACAACCACACCTTGTCTCCTGGTACAAAGCTGACTTCAGTAGATCTCTTATCATAACATAGCTTCATGAAATCAGCAGACATCTTCAAGTTTGAATGTACTTGATGGTGAATATCATCCATCTTTTCCTTTCAGATAACATTTTCACGAACTCTGACACATTTTCAGGCAACTCTTCGTAAGATGGGCGTCCTGTTATCAGATCCACTGGCAATCGAAGTTCCCGACCAAACATCAGCTTTGCTGGGGTGTATCCAGTGGTTTCATGCTCTGTTGTTCTATAGGCCATCAACAGTGGAGGAAGTAAGACATCCCAGTCATCTTGGCGGCTATTACAAAACTTTGCCAATTCCTGTCCCAGTGTCCAGTTGTACTTTTCTACCATCCCATCGGACTGTGGGTGAAGTGGCGTTGTCCTGATCTTTCGTATGCCAAACAACTTGCAACATTCATGGAACACAGCTGATTCGAAGTTATGACCTTGATCTGAATGCAGTTCATGTGACACGTTACCCAAACATCATGAGGTACAGAGAAACTTCTTACAGTAAAGGTAACTTTCAACTTCCCTTTTTCTAGAAATTTATGTCCACTTGCTGGTCACATCAATCCCTCTTTTGTCATCATCACTAAAGAGCAATTTCCCATTTTTCATTGAAAAATTGGGTTTAATAATTGTAGCTGTAGAACCTGTGTCAGTTGGCATACATCATTAGTGTTGTGTTGTTCCTTTGATTTTGTTTTGCTCTCTATCTCTGACGTAATAATAGCTGTGATTTATATTGTGACAGACTTACTATTATATATTTATTTTTGTTTGTTTGCTTGTTTAAATCAAATTTATATTTAGAAATGTACATAACTTACACTGCTAAATCTATATTGTGAAATTCTCACCTATTCTCTAAGGTTGTAGAAGATCCTCAAGTGTAAGAAACAACAATATGTATGTGTATGTAAACACTAGCATTATCATTACTATTGTTACGTAAAATGGAATAGAGAAACACTCCACACACACCTATAAATATAACCAATGCGACACACTAAAAAACACTATTATTGGTTTGCTATAAACTTGGGAAGCTATAACTGTGATTGTTATAATGCTTATTATACAGATAAGCCTAAAATAACAAACACACTTATTAAGCCTAACCTAAGATTGTTGTACAAAACATATCACTAAGCTCTAATTTAAAACCCTATCCTTACAATAAGTATTTACAAATCTAACTATAAATAGTGGCAGAAGACATATGCATGACTATTGTGTATATTGTTACATATTGGAACATTACATACTATTAATTGCAACTACGTGAGATGGTTCTTTGCACAATCTACAAAAGCAGACAAGAATTAATATTTCTATACTGTTATTCATGTGAAAAAATTTTCACACAATGTTTTGTTTCACAAGAAAAATATATATAAGAAAAAGATGTTAGTATGAGAATATCAGTTGTCACAAGTTTGTTTTTTTAATCAAATACTGGAAAAATCTTATTTTAATATTACTAATGCTTTTGCCTATTACACCACCAAAACCTGCAAGTGCTGTGAAATGTAAATGCTCAAGGGCATATAGAAAATTAGATCAGACCTAGGCTGTGTATACAGCATTTTAAGCAGTAGGTGCATGATTACTTTGTACATAGCATTTTGAAGTAGGTGCATGATCACTGTGTATATACCATTTTGAATAGTACGTACATGATCACTGTGTATATAGAATTTTAAACAGTAGGTGCATGATCACTGCATATATAGAATTTTAAACAGTAGGTGCATGATTACTGTGTATATAGGATTTGAAACAGTAGGTGCATGATCACTGCGTATATAGGATTTGAAACAGTAGGTGCATGATCACTGCGTATATAGGATTTGAAACAGTAGGTGCATGATCACTGCGTATATAGGATTTGAAACAGTAGGTGCATGATCAATGTGTATATAGCATTTTAAACAGTAGGTGCATGATCACTGTGTATATAGCATTTTGAACAGTAGGTGCACAATCACTGTGTATATAGCATTTTAAATAATATGTGCATGATCACTGTGTATATAATCATCACCATGAATATCATTAACTGAAATAAAAATCAAAGGCCCAGGCACTAACTCCTAAGGCATTCCAATAGTAATACGAGTTCAGTTAGACTTTCTCTCATCCAAACACCTACAATCCATTTTAATTGTTTCCTTAACTCCTAAAAAGGATCTTATTAGGTAGCCTAACAAAGGACACTGGGAATGATCATTAGTGTAGGTAATCTAGGACTGTGGGATATTGCATGCTGAACCTATTGTTCTGAAGATGTATTAATAAACTTCGTAAAGTGTAGGTCTAAATTATCATCTAGTATTGTATAACTGTTATAAGTATTTATCTGAGTGATTCATTAGTGGTCAATTCACCACATAACAATATATTATCAGTCAAAGATTAGAAAATTTTATCCAAAAAATATTTGTGAAGATGACTGTTATCTTTTTATTAAAATTCTCCATCTACTGGCATGTACTGATTTTTGTACTTAAGTTAAATTGCACAATACTCTGCTACTGTGCTAGCGTTTAGCCTTATGTAATAACTTCTAGTTCTACCAGAAAAGTTGCTAAAAATCTCCAAAAGAATTAAATTGAATAATAATTTGTTTTACTCTTAATTATGAGTGACAATAACATTAACAGGCAGAATTAATAACGTTAACACAGTAACACAACAACGAAAACTCAAAAAGTATTCAACTTGGAAATGAAAGTAAGAATTGTATTTGTAAATGTAATGTAACTTTGTGGTACGCAAGATTTCACTTACCGTTTCGATGTATTCTTGTTTATTGTACAGAATATCAGGAAGTTCCATGGAGTAAAATGAAGCTCACACTTTTGTGTAATACGAATTAAAACCAAGATTAAGGAGAATTTATCTTAAAAAGTTAAGTTGTATCGTAATGAATCACTGGAAAACATTTCTCGTGTTTACATCATTGCGAACACCAATAAAATGCTCTAGAGGGGTCGTCATAAATATTGTAAACATCCTTTAACTAAAATTTTAAAAGTAAAACAAATCTTTTGTACTTAAAATAGACAAACACAAAAATATTTCAATACTTAAAAATAACTAAATATTCAATATTTATATTACCTTTTAAACGGTGAACGATGCATAATTTACAATTATTGTACCAAAAACATCATCCTACCTAAACTACATCATACCTTGCATATTACACCTTCAAATATATTTTTGACAGTATATATTATTTGTTTAGAATACACAGTTATACAATAACTATTTGTGTGAAGCCGTCTTTATATCTAAATTTATATATTAGAGTAATGATTCCCAAACGTTTTTGTTCGCGGACCATCTGATTTTCTTTTCTCCACAATGGGATTTATACCTTACGCTATCGCTTCCTTTCCATAATTATTGCGTAATCATTTCTACCAGAAGATTTGCTACACATCTTCAATAAAAGTTGAAAGTGATAATAGCTAGACTTAATTATGATCGACAGGCAAACTACAAAATGCCTCTATGACCACTCTGCTTTAGGTCATTAGTTGGATATCCTCGCTGTTATCAGTATTTTCGGCCTGTATTCCAATAATAACAAACAAGGTTGGGTCTGCTTAGTGAATTATCAAGTTATTAAAATAGAATTATCGCATGTAAATCTTCGGGTACTATGCCTTTTACATTTGTCCATTGTATTTATAACTATTTAGTTTTATATAATAAACCTATCTAATACTATTGTTGTACTTTGTTCTATCTTAGTCAATCAATCTTCTTTCAATCAACAACTATTCAGTCACTATAATCACTAACCAATCAATTATCAACTACTTGTATTTATATTGCATTCTCACTTTTACCAAGTATGATAATTTTCTATATTCTAGGACTAGTTTTATAACTACTCTCGATATTAATGTCATGCACTCTTTCGCCAACACCTAAGTGTCAGAGTTTGATTATGTGTATTTAAGTGGGCTGGGATTCTTCAACAATAGGTGCCTGTGACTTGTTGGCGATAAAGCCGAGCATTAAACGGACAGCACACAATACACTTGTTTTAAAATAATATATATTTAAAAGGTATGTAAAAAGATTCTTTACACTATAGGAAATCATAGTTTTATCTAAAACTCTAAACAATTCTCGTTTCTTGTTAAAAATCCACTCAAGCTTATACAATTACTTTAGAATCCAATTGACAAGACGAACTATTTTTTTCTACTTTGTTACGTTACTCCGTGGGTTAACACAGTTGTATCTCGAACTTTAAATAATTGTCCCCTTTTTGTCAAAGTCCACACAGACGGATTCAATTACTTTAGAATCCAATTGACAAAAAAAAATAAATATTTTATCCACTTTGTTGGATTACCACAGTTGTATCTCGAACTTTAAATAACTGTCTCTTTTTCGTCCAAGTCCACACAGACGGGTTCAAATACATTAGAACACCATTTGAAAAGCTAAATTATTCTCTTTATCTCTATTAAACTGTGAAACTCACTTTAAAGTATCTTCCGCTATGGCTAAACACTGACGCGCCGGTTAACTTCGCATTTTCTAACTTTTTCTGACTGAACTTTTACTTGACTTGTGCTCGCTTGGTGGCCTATATTTATAATTTGTTCACTGAAGCCTCGAACTTTCTATAAACTATGCGACGCTATAATGGATAATACTCACTTAAGGTAAGAAGAAAAATACCGAAGATTCGAGTAACTTGGAGTCAACAATACTACAACAATTGAACCACACACGCAACATACAACTCTTACCGAGTTATGCATCCAAACTAGTCATAACTATCGCCTTTAAAATAATTACTTTTAATTCTCTTGTTGTGACAAGTAAATAATAATTAAATATTAAATTACAAAATTAATTAAATAATAACGCTTACAGTAAACAGTCGTGCATATACATCATTAAAACATTAAAGATATATCTTACAAAAGTGCCCCCTGCCTGGATTGTGAAGTCCCTTGAAGAATTCTAATATAAAAATAAAGCACTACATTAAACTGTCCATTCACCACCTCATTTGGTGATTTTACTTTCTGAGGGTTATGGTAAATAGATGGGATGGCGTTTTGTTACTTTGGGAGTTTTCCCTGGGCAGATGGTTGAGCAACTTTACTTGTGGCTCTATCCTTGCTGGTCCTCTGGAAGTGGTCTCGACAGTAACCCAGAGTTTCTCAGCATGTTGACTTTCAGTTGAGGAATTATTCTTTAGAATTATCCTGTTGGCTGTTCTCACACTGATATACTTCCAAAGGTGGTCATAGAAGACGACCTTTGGGTTGAATTGCCTGTCTCTCTGGATTCCACAAACCACATCACTGATTCTTTTCGGTATACATATGACCCTTCCTAACACCTGCTTTACTTTGGATTTTGTTTTTCCTTGTGAGAAGGGTTGTATAACTGTGTCATGTCACATTGATAGAATCCAGTCTTATCAGCATTAAACTCATAGCAGCTTGCCATTTTATCACTAGCTGTTATCTTTTTCTGGTAAAGTAGCATATGACCTCAGTGGTGATCCTTAGTCTGTCTGCATATTCTGTGTAAGGTTTTGACAAATGAATATTCTCTGGATGGGAGTACAGAAGATCTAATGGCACTTTAAATGTTCTCTCAAGTGGTGCTCCAACACAGAACTGCTGTCAATGCCATTTCTGTTATGGATCGGTTTGCTCACAGTATATTTCACATAATTTACACCAAGTCTATACAGATCCTTGACACCCAACTCAATAGGAGCATCTTCATACTCTCTTTCTAGTGCCTTCTTAACACATAAGTGTCCAGCCATTGAAAGGTTGTGGAGATGATGGAGTGCTTCAGATTGTATAGTGTGTGAAAATACCAACTATGATAAACATTTCTGTCCAGTGGTATTTTCTCATTTCCGTCATAATAAGTTCTCTTTTAGGCCTAATTAATACACTGTGCTCAGCATATTTTTGTCTTCAGGTTGTGTGGTGCAAATGATTACCATGAGGATTTTTCTGCACTGTTCTTGATAACTGAATAATTGGTTTCAAACTTGTATCTTTTGTCTGAATATTTTTCAGTTGAGTGTAGTTCTTGTGGGTGTCACATCTTGGACTACATTCTATTGTACTTTGGATTAGTCATCTTTACTATCTCGTGCTTCCCTTTTTTGAAAATATTAACATTCTTTATTAATATATAGTTATTTCCATGATGATATACAATGTTAAATTTGTACTTGTAAACTTTCTGGAGGTATCTTACTATCTGGCCTTTTGGATTGCAAAAAATCACCAACCACTTCAATGCTGAATGACTGTTTGGAGTGTAAACTTTTGTCCATATAGGTAAAGATGGTGTTACGACAGCGGAAGTCACGTGACGCTGGAAGCATGTGCGCTGGAGTTTCTAGAAGGATCGTGACTGTTCCTGGCAACTCTGGGAGAAGGTGTCTAGCTTAAGCCCTGTGACAAAGAACTATTGGACACAATGGGACCAGTTGAGCTTGAAGATGCTATTCTTCTCCGGAGATGGGAAACTGCAGATGGGAAAGTGACGACCTGGCAAATGGTTATACCGAGAAAGTTACGGGAAGTTGTGCTGCGTCAATCCCATGATACTTTAACAAGAGGACATCTCGGAGTTAATAAGACATTGAGTCACATACGATAGAGATTTTACTGGATATGTATGAGGCAAGATGTGGAAGACTGGTGCAGGACCTGCAGAACATGTTGTGCTAAAAGGGGACCCAAGCAAGGGACGTGCTCCAATGAAGTTATATCTAGTTGGCACACCAATGAAAGGAGTAGCCATTGACACTGCTGGTCATTTGCCCCAAACTCGTGCTGGAAGCAGGTACATTTGTGTGGTGATGGATTATTTCACCAAGTGGCCTGAGGCATATGCAATACCAAATCAGAAAGCTACAACTGTAGCTTCGGCTATTAGTGATTTCTTCTTCAGATTTGGTAGCAGATAAACTTTAAAGTTTCATAAAAAAACAAAAAAAACTTTTGATATTCATGTAGGAGGATCTAGAGGTTATTCAAATTAAATATGAAAACTATAAGATGAAAAGAAGTATTTATATTCTTAGCCTGAAAATCAGCTTTCACTCAGACTGACTCGGTGAAGGTCTCTATATAGTGTTATAACTTGATGAAGGCCTATACTTACAATAATGCTAACAATACTAATACAAATAATAAACTACTTGTACTACTTCATGGCTCAAATGAAAAAACACAATTCAATTATTATACCAGATACAAACAACTCTGTTGCTTCTTTTTTTTCCCTCAGCTATCTCTTGATGCTCTGTTTACCCCATATTTATAATCTACTTTCATATGTACCAAAACCCCTGGCATCAAAACTTTAGAACTTGCAATTTTGTCTTCTCTGAATAAAGTTATGAATGTATACCATCTTTATTTTTCACATTCACCAATTCCTCAGGACACACCAGAGTATTTGGTTTCACTATAATCCAGTCACTAGATGAATAATTATTGCTAAAACTCCTGGTATGAGGATTCCACTTCTTGGAGGTGCAATGACCACAGTCTCTGTTTTCACTTGAAGTTCAGCCTCTGGTGTAGTAATTGCCATGTAGTACACAAAGATTTCATGGTTTTAAACTGCTGAAATTAGTCAAACCTCACATCCACATCTCTGCATGAAATAAGCCCCCAATGTAACTACCCAATAAAAATATAACAAAAAAAACTATAATCAGTTGAAAATGTGAATAACATGAAATCAAGTTGTGGAAACAAATTATTTATTGAAAGAAGAAAAAGGTGCGTTCATTTTATTTCATAATTTTCAAAATTTAATTGATGATTCAGCTACAATTAATGTTTAGGTAGAGAAAATAACAGATAAAATATAAACTTTTACCTTAAAAAAATATTGATATTTATTCAGGAGATTGTAAAGGTTGTGCAAATTAAATATAAAAACTGAAAGGTGAAATAAAATAAAAATACTTTATTAAAACATCCAATATTTTGTGTACAACAGGCTTGTAATGCTTATTAAAAGCTTGCCAAATTTTATCAAAATATACTTGGTATGTTTGTAATTATAATAAACATATTTTGGCTCATCAACATCATTACAAAAAAGTAGGTCTACAGTGTTTCATCTACCAATGGTAAAAAAAGACAGTGCTCAGATGTAAGTACTAAATTACTTGATTTTGTTTATGTATTTTTTATTTATCAGTAACTAAAATGTAAAAATTAGAAACTGAAGTATTAGACAAGGAAACTTAAATGAAAAACCAGAAATATTCCTTGTGATAATTAATTTCCTAGCACACACACACACACATATATAAAATTGTATAATTCTAATTCAATCATAGGATGCTTGTAACTCAATCAACTGTTTACGCAAAGCTATCCAACTATGATAAATGGCTTTTGGCATACTCTGAGGGGGGCTTAAGTGCAAATGAAAGTAACTAAGCTAAATGAACCCAGGTTTAAAAAAGTCTCTTAGCTTCAGCTCTAAGAATAAATAGTGTAATTGTCTGTTACAATACACAATCATTCTTTAAAAAAAGGAGGTAATTTAGATTTATTTCATATTCTGGAACCTTTAACTTTACCCTACATTTCTCGTTTCACTACAGTTACTCTTAAGGTTCTTGTACAGCATACAGTTTATCCATGTCTGAGACAAGCATATCACAGTGGGAAAACATTACCGGATTCCCACACATTCATCTTCTGTGTGCACTTGTTGCCTAGTGTACTAAGTCTGGTTAAAAATTTCTTTTTCATCACAAAATCTTTCACCTTAAAAGTATGTATTTTAAAACAAAAATGATATATAATTTGCTAAAATAGAATGTCCAAACACAACTATAATTTGTCTTTTCAGACTAAGATATAATTAGGTTATAATTCCATGAGTGCCAACTTTGCTTATTGACAAGTTACAAAATGATGACTTTTCCATAACATATATTGCTACTTATTTAAACAAGGCCATTCTAAGCTTGAAAACACTATTCATTTATTTATTTTATTTTAAATGAATTAATTATACTATCATTCACAAGGACTGATGAACCAGGAAGTTAGATTTTTGTTCCCAGAGCAGGTCATGTAACTACAGTGTTAACAGGAGAAAACTACAACAGTGATCCTAAGAACTCAGGAGTGAAAGCCAACAAGGTCTTTTCCCAATACTTACAGAGTTACATTAAAAACATAACAAACCCTATGGTGATGACTTAGCTATTCTGTGCGTGTCACAATTTTTAAAATTTCACAGATACACTTTCAATATTTAATTAAACAAGTTTATTATTAATATATGTCAATAAAATTAGCATAAGAATGTAGTTTATAATTCAATTTTTTTATATTATTTAAGTATTAATTATTTAATTTCAAAACAAATTAAAAAAATTCTCAATTCTCACAGTCATGTGTGAGGACTCTCAATTTTCCAATTTATTTAGTATAACTCCATTAGCCTAACACGCATGTCGTCTGTTATGTAGATACAATCTATAAATAATTCCAAGGTCAACTGTACAGTTGTTCTTTACTTTCTAAACAGTTTTCAAAACTTCATCTTCTTGTTTGATGCATTTGTTTATAACCAATTGACATAAGAAAGGATGTTAGTAATATGCCTAATCCTGAGCACTGTATGGAAAATACTGGATATTAATTATGTAGGAATTAATTATATTAAGACAAATATCAATTATAGAAACAGATAAGACCCTGGGACCCCATAATTGTTTTTCCAAAGTTTTAAAGAAGGCAAAAGATCAGATATTTAAGCTTCTCTATTATGTTATTTGGTCTATTGACAGTGAAGTGAAGAAACATGCCTGAATATTGGACATTTACTAGCATTACTCTTAATGTTATAGAGGGGCTTGTAAGAACTGCCATGGAAATTATAAGCCAGTTAGTCTTCTGTTGTAGGAAAAAAATCTAGAGAATCTGAGAAACAAAATTTTACAAAATCATATACTTAAATATCCTCAGGGAAAGCCAACATGGATTCACTCAAGGAAATTCTTGTCTTACTAATATGATGTTAACTTTTTTTATAATGATGGAGAGGGTGTGGAGTTAAGTGTACTTATTAGATTATTAAGAAGTTTCTGACACCAAAGATTAGCTAAATAAATCACATCAGTTGAGGTTGAATTGAAGGATGGTTAGGTGAAAGGAAGAAAACAGTTTTATTAATGGAGTCCAGTAAGACTGGAATTTTATTACTAGTGGTGCACCTCAGGAGTAAGTGCTTGGGCCTTTAATTTATTTACAATATTGACATTTACAAGGGCATAATTAGTAAAGTTAAATATTTCTAACTATAATGAAGATGTTTAGGTGCTATAGAGCAGCATGAATTAATTGGCAATTAAATTGAACAAACAATTGGCAAATTACCTTAATTCTAGTAAATGCAATGTAATGTATTTGAGTAACAATCTGAATCACACATGCAATATACAGTATACAGAAACCCACTTCAGAGTATAGCATAGAAAAGTAACTCAAGCCATCAAGATAGTGCTCTGTTTCTAATAATAAAGCTAGCAGATGCATTATTTAAAATCTGGAGCTGGGTGTTTCACCCAGCTATTTTTTACCATTGCATTTAGCTATTTTCACTTGTAGATTTTAGATCTTTTTCAAATTTCTAAAATTTAACTGAATGTTCCATCCTTTAAAGTTTGCCATGAATTAGACAACTTTTTAGCACATCAGTAATTTTCCATGCATAACATGTGTCTGTTATTCAATTTGGTTTGTGTTGAACTTTGTGCAAAGCTACACAAGGACTATCTGTGCTATCCATCCCTAATTTAGCAGTGTTAGACTAGAGGGAAGGCAACTACTCAACATCTCCCCCTATTAACTCTTGGGCTAAGCTTTTCCAACAAATAATGGGATTTACTATCATATTATAATGCCACCATCACTGAAAAAGTGAGTATGTTCAATGACGGGGAATCGAAACCATGACCCTCAGTTTTCAGGTTGAGTGCCCTAACCACCAGGCCATGCCAAGCCCTGTTATTCAGTACTGTTTGACTACAAATAAACACTGTGTTGTTTAGAAGGTCATGAATTAACTTAGTAGATGTTAACATCCAGTCTGTTTAACCATTTAATCTTAAAGCTCACTTCACAATACAGATTATCAAATGCCACAGATGCAAAAGGTGGACCATATAATACTGAATATTCAATAAATACTGTAAGTGAACAAGCCTCATCTTGCTCAATCAAAGGTAAATGATTGAGAATTATCTGTCCTAAGAGGAAAATGATGCCTACATTTGAGGAAAACTAGTAAAAAAAAACCACAGGATCTATTGGTTTCATTCCTTTTGAGTTGTTAAAACCAGTTACTGATTTGGGGGGGGGGGGACGTTATCCCCTGTGGCTCCAACTGTGGCAGGACCCCCAAACTTCCTTGTACTTTACAATATTTTCCTACTCTATGAATTACACATACACACCTGATGGGCAGAAATTAAGGTGAACAGTACTAATACACATGTATAGTTATAAGTCATAAATGGTAATTATCTTTATACAAATCACTAGTTCAGCCTTATCTCTAGGTTTGCAGTACACCTTAAAATACTAGAGAAGTGAGGTATTAAGGGAACATTTTAGTGCTGTGACTCAAGGAACTGTTATCATGGAGTTGTGTCTGGATTTTTTTTTTATGTGTTTAACTTTGCACTTCTTTTTGCTCTTGTTAACATAATTTGTACTTTGAAAAACTTGAAAATGGCATTTTAAAAATAGAGAACTCAGGTGATAGAAGAGTCGCCAAAAATGGTCCGTGATATGAGACTGTGAAGCAGCCTAGGGAAACCTTCCCCAAGATTTTTGTCTTTAATCATTGACAAAAATAGCTGCCTATGATCTTAATCTAGCCACAGGTTCATGGAAAATCAAAATCAGGGATGTCTCACAATAATGTTACAATATGTCAATCATACTACATCTGATATATCCAGTGCCCTATAGTAAAGCTCATCAGGTAAGCTGGAATATGAAAGATCCAGTAATTACTTATCAACAATGACTGTTAGGGTGTGAATCAGATCAAGCAAGTGAATTATAATTATTATCAATTTTATTTACATCATTTACAAATAAGATATTTTGGCAAGAATTAAGAACACAATATTTTAGTTATTCCAAGTGATTTAACCTCATAGAGAAACACCGACACTCAGCACTTACTTGAATAAAAATATTTGTAGTAGAAACTCAAACATTATTTTTACTCATGCTTAGATGTACTGTGTCATGTTTTTAAAAAAGAAAGTTGTAATAAAATTTTCAAAACAGATAATAACATTCCCAATGTTTTTATTTAATATTATGAGAAGCATGAACTTAAATGTTTTCTTCTCTTTTGCTTTTAGGTAGTGGAATTTTTGAAGGACTAAAATAGTGAAAGATGTTTTTTTATGACTAGGAGTTTATGATGTAATTGGACTGTTATCAGAATATATATTCTGAAGTAGTAAAAGATTACTACCAATTTGTGTAAGTAACTGTTCCCATTTTTATTTTTAGGCTTCTGGAAACAAAGTCAGTCGTCATTCTGTATTATGTGGTAGTCAAAATATTGTCCTAAATGGCAAAGTAAGTAGAAATTTTTAAACTGTTGTTTTTGGGTGTCTTTTTTTTGGAGAAATTTGACCATTACAAAACAGAAATTCAATATGTGGATTGTTTCTTTTTACCTGAATCAATCAGATTTTGAACTTACCCTTTACTAAACTTCTTAAAAGGAGGTCGAATAACTGCTCGTCTACCAACAACACAATGTCGACCTACTCTAACATTTGCAAGGTCTCCACGAATGATGCATTCTGACTGGATAATAGTCTAGAAAATGATACATGAAGAATTCTAAAACTTTCAGTATATTCCCAGTCAATGTTTTAGTCTTCAATTACTCTTAATGTTCAGAGAATTTAGATTATCCCAAAATTAAAATTTAAGTTCAACTTTTTCAATGTATTTTATATTAAGTAACTATCACTTATTACCAAGCAATACAATTTTGTGTATTAAATAAATACATAAAGTTACTTTTTATCTTCAAAACTTATCCATTTTCATTTCTACACACCAAATAAAAATTTGAGCAACAGTATCAAAAGACACCCAAAAACAGCAGTTTAAAAATTTCTACTTACTTTGCCATTTGGAACAATATTAGCAACAGTATCTTTGTTTTTATTAGTTTACAAGTTCCATTGCTGTTCATCTGTCATAATTAACTCTTTCACTGCTAACTCAGTGGATTACACCAACAACATGACCTGAAGAGTTTCCATAATATAACTTTTAACATCTTCATAAAATTTTTCAAGATATTAATAAACATTATGAGTCTTTTGTAGACAGAAAAAAAATCAGTATTTTTAATTAAATATTTTTACTAAAAATGTATCTGTGAATATATGGAGTTGGAGTGTTGACTGCTCTGATTACAAAGTGATTTTCATGTTAAGATTAAAAATACTTATCTGTGATGCAATTTTAACCTTGCTAAACACAAACTGTGATGCAATTTTTATTATGACAAACATGCAACCTGGAGCCATTACATGAATACTTCTCTTCATACACCTCATAAAGGTCATTAATTTCAGTTTGGTTATAACACTGCTTAACAAAAAACAAGCTATATCTAAATTATGGCTTGATTTTTTTTATTTTAGAAAAGGTTAGGCTAAGCTGAAGCAACAGAAGCAAGGGGTCAAGAATCCTGGATCCAAGATTAGAATGGAACCAACCACCTAATACATAAGAGCTGTGATATAAGAGTGCTTCCTAGGCATCACCATTGTAAAAGTGAATGACTAATGTTGAGGAGTGTCAGAACCTCTTGAGAAGTCAGGAACATGGATACATGAATTTGTAATCTAAATGAACCATGAAAGTACTTTTTTTAAATATGCATATTTTACATGGGCCTTGGTTATTGTCATAATGACGAAAATGAAAAACACTGTGGAACACTTGTACCAAAATTGCATAGTTTGATTAAGAGAAAAGTCAAACTAATATAGTTAGAATCAAAGTTATAACTGAAATGTTTAAGCTTTTTCTTTTCTTTCTCATAATCAGTAAACAAAGAGAAGAAAGATTATACCATGAATGATAACGAAAGCTTAAATAAATAAGTGCAAGTATTCCTTTATTCCTAATCAAAAATTCATCTGAATAAAACAGTGCAGAAGAAAAGAATGAGCTTTTGTAGAAACACTAGTGCTCCTGAGGTTTATCGTGCATGAAGGATTTGCCACCATTCTATTGGTGGAACTATTGTTTATTTGTTATGAAATCCTAAACAATTAACAGCCAAGGATGTTAAATGGTCCCACTGGAAACCGTGCTGTATGACATCAATAATGAGTTCTCGTGGGGAGAGATATATTAACTACATTACATGGCATCTCACTGTACTATGGGATTACAAGCAATGATTACATTAGAAAAAAAGAATATAAATTCTGTCACTAAGCAAAGCTCCTTAGTTAACATATGTAATCATCCAAGTCTAGTTAGTTAACCAGGAGTCTGCACCACCCTGATACTAGCAGCACTCTCCACTATGACCCAAACTTCAGTTTTACTGGAACAAATGTCTCTCCCTCACTATATTAAGGTCTGGAACTTAAGTTACAGGACTGATGAAGTCAATAAATTAAGTTAGATAATGAAATTAACCTTTGATGTACTAAATTAAGTTGCAAAGCTGTATCGTACCTGATGACGCCATGTTAACAGTGGCAAAACGTTGTTTTTAAATTTTTTTTTTTCTATCCCATTTTAGTTGTTTTTTGAATTTTAAAATTTTGTACAGTTTGGGATACTTCTAACATTTATATCTATCTTGAAATGTTTCTATTTAATAGAGATTGTGTATTAACTACTACTTAAGTATAACTACTAATTTTATAGTTGGAAATCTAAATGAAATTCTTGAAGAATTAAACAAAAATTATGTTGAGTTTGTGAATTCTAATGCTATCTCTTGTTTCTCACATAACCTTCCTTGAGTTGGTGTATTAAAAACAAAACAAAAAACCTGCATTTTCATGGTATTTTAAATGTATACTGGGTTGTTACTTCACATAAAACAATCTGCTCAATTTGTGTATGAACATAGAAATTTAAGTTTAGCAATATGTTTATTTAACTCTCTCAGCAGACAGATCAAAGGGTGCATATTACAATATTTTAGTATTTTCAAAATTTAATTAAAGAGCTTTAATATCATTGCAAGTTAATAAAATTGACATCATAAAATAGTATATAATTCAAATTTTAATATATGTTTTAATTCAAAAGAAAATAAAGAAAAAATGTCAAATATGCTTTTTTTGTGTGTCATATGGTATGTCTTCTTGTCATATTGCTGAGTTTATATTTGATTATGTCTACCATATAACATTTATGGTAGTTAACAAATTAGAAACTCAAACTTCAGATATTTACAACCTAGAAAACATAATTAAAACCTCCCACCTTTTTGATTTTGCAAAACTACAAGGATAGCCCTGCCCATTGCTCCAATCATTTGAAACCTCTTGTCTACTCACACCTACTTCTCTTACGTACCTATTTATACCCAATAAAAACAGCATATTCCAAATATATAAAGCTGACAGTTGCTTGTAATTGGCCTGAAGGGGAAACTTGTACATGACTGGAAATTTTAAAACATGTTCAGAAGTCTTTTCTCTGAACAGAAATGAGATTTTTTTAAACCTAATAAAGCTTAGTTAGAATGCCAGATAAATTAGTGGTTTTATATATATGCTAATATACTAATTTGATAAATTTTTTATGTTCTAAAATGCATCCTTGAAATCTACAAAAATTGCTTCTCTCTCCATTGGAGAGAAGAAACAAGGCTTAGCAAGTATGATGCGAGAGCACAAATCAATTATGTAACATCATAATTACTAGAAATCACTGTTTTTCTATATGTATATTTATTTTTTACTGTGTTATATTTTAAGAAAAATAACTCAAAATTAAGCATTTATGAGTAAATAGTAATAAAATATGTGTTCATAGGCACTTACACACTTTGTACACCTATACTGCTAAATTCTGACTATTCCAGATATCTAACAACTTTATTGGATCAGACCGAACTTTGTACAGAGCCATATCATAAACATTTTCTCACATTTTCAGTACTTTAGACAATTCTCGTTATAACCACTATTCTATAAACAATCCGATAAATCTTCTCCACTGTGTTTTCTGAGCCAGAGTTACTATAAACTTTGTGAGAAAAATCTGATAATTGCACCACACAAGCATATTTACTACTGATGGTGTTGTATAAAGGTGTCATGTAAACAGTCTAATGGCAGGAGTGGTGATTCATTGCTTTATGATCGGCAGGTTTCTATTTCAGCTGTTAACAGTAAAATAAACATAGGAAATAGATGAAAAAAGGTTAAAAGTAGAAACTCTCAGGGAAAGTACTTTGGAACTTTGTGGTTGATACTAAAGAGGTTAGGACAGTACTACTCATGTTATTTTGCATTTTTCAACCTTTAAAGTTTTATGGTGGTTACGAAGGAGATTAAATTGATTGACCCTGCATACAGTTAGGGTAGAGAAAATAACACATAAAATATAAAGTTTTTAGTTTGTGTTTAACAAGGGTAAAATTGCATCACAGTTTGTGTTTAACAAGGGTAAAATTGCATCACAGTTTGTGTTTAACAAGGGTAAAATTGAATCACAGTTTGTGTTT
>NW_013666788.1:149859-165068 GCF_000517525.1 Limulus polyphemus
TCTAGGACATTCCAGTTGGAACGAAGTGAACAACGGAACAAATGACGCTGCTGAAGACGTGTCACCTGAAAAAGCTACTGTCAAAAAAGAAACTATACTCGGTTTTGAGAAGGGAAACAGTGAAGCCCTTGATGAAGTCACTACCACTGATGTGACTATTACCGATAATAGGACATTTTCTGATGGAGCAGATGAACTTTATGTGAAGCAGAAGCCAACGAGATGGAGACCAGTACAGAAGAAGATAAGTCCCGTAAAATTTCGTGTTTGTAAATTATGTACATTTAATTAAGTTATTGTTAATTATCTATTGGTTTAATGTAAGTGGCTATTGTTCGCGATACTAAGGAAGGGGCAGTGTTAAGACAGCGGAAGTCACGTGACGCTGGAAGCATGCACGCTGGAGTTTCTAGAAGGATAATGACTCTTCCAGTCAACTCTAGTCTTTTCTTGGCGCCCTCTATTTTAGTATGTAAGCCCGGCACATAAAGCGGAGATAATAATGGCAGATAGAGAGATATAGAGACAGATAATTGAGTCAAGTGAGCGGTAGTGACGGTAAGTAAAGTGCGTGAATCATTGTGAATTATAGCATGTGATTAATTTAAAGTGACTATGGAAATTAAATGTATTGCAAAGTTGTATTGAGAAAGAATAAACTAGTTTTATTTAAGAAAGGACTTGTATCGCTGAAGTTTTTCGGAAAGAATTTTTATGGGAAATTAACAAATAGCCAGAGATGTAACAATGGAAATGACATAGGTCTTGGACAACACTTAATAGTTCTTTCTTAATACTACAATACCTCCTTTTTGCTACATTCATTGCCTTGGTAAAGTAAGCAATCATACATATTTTTCCATTACAACGCTACTAGCATCTGTATCTAAAGTGAGTGAATCTTCAATATATGGATACACCAATACAGGAATAGTAGTTATTATTTCTTCAGTTTATTGAATACTTGTTCATAATCAGTAATCTAACAAAGGGTATTTCATTTTTCAAGTAAATGTGTAGAGGACGAGAAATATATCTCAGATGAGTTTCCTGTTGATGAAACAATTCACAATTCCCGGGGATCAAACTTTATATTCTTTTTCCTCAAATATCCAGACCTTTCCTTAGTCAGTCATAAGCATTACCAGAGGTCTCCCCATGTACAGTTATATCATTCAAGTAGATGAATCCAATGATCCAGGGTACACTCCTTTAGTCATTAAAATGTAGTAAGTAACATTACATAACCCATATGTTAACACAGTGAATTGCCATAATCCTTTTCCTTTAGTAAAGGATTCGCCAACTTGCACTTGACAGTATTTACTTTTGAGACCCAGTGTTGAAAACCAGAGAGAGTATCCAACTTGAATCAATCCCTGGCAATAGATATATGGTTCTTTACGACTTCATTCGCGTTTTCAAGATCCACAAAATGTGGATCCACCTTTCTTATTTGCAAGTTGAACAGATGATTCCCAAAACTAGAATTCGACTCCATCACTCTTTCTTACTTCCTGGCATCTTTTTCCTTGAAAGCCTCATCCTGTTTTCCAAAATGAGGTCGTCTGGTTAACTAACATATTTGGACTGCTTTTCCAGTATCAATCTTATAAGATATTTTATTTGTTTGGCCTAAGTCATAAAGTCCACTGGAGAAGGTATCTTGACATTCCTTTAGAAAGTCATATACTCTGTGGCATTAAACAGCTGTAAAAACTCCACAGTTTCAGTTATACAGCTGTTGTAAGAAGGTTGGTAACCTTTCCTTATGTAAAGATTTGACATCAAATTTCCTACATCTTGCTTTGAAGGTAACCAAGTTTTATGTTCTTTGGTGTGGAAGTTCTTCCTGTACAGCTTCACAATTTACAATGTCATATTCAAACATGACTCGAATCTTATTGTTTCATGTGTTCATGGTACTAATGGTAACATTTTTATTTTCACGATCAACTATGGTTCTTCCAACCATTAATCCTTCAGGACACACTGAAGTGTTTGGTTCTACTACAGTACAATCACTAGATGTACATTTAGAGTTTTTATCCCATACAATATTTTATCTGCAGTTTTTGGCAAGATGTCATTTTAAGTTAAGCTTGAAACATTCACAGACTTGTTGTTTATTTCCTCCATTCTATATAACTAGTTGTCTAGCTAATACATTCAGTTCTTCTAGATTATCGTAAGAAGGTGTTGATGTTTTAATACTATTCAATTTGATAATACCTGTTCTTTGAGGTGGTGTCTTTAGTTGTTTATCTGCAACTTATTGGTTTCAAGTTCCATCACCAACTTCAGAGTTTCATTAAAAGATACACATCTACCTTACTTCAATTTAATTCTCATATCCTTGTTTGTTAAGGTATCTATAAATTGTTCACATGCCAAAGAATAAACGATGTCATGTGGAAAATCGAGGTAAAATAATGGGTAAGCCTTCACAAATATCTCACAAGTTCGGCTAATGTCTCTTCTTTCCTCCATACATTGTTCTGGAACTTTGCTTTAAGTACTTCCTGCTGGTGTATCGCTCTAAATCTACCAATGCTTGATAGTTGTTCTGGCTCTAAACTGGGAGGTTACTAATGTCATCAAAGCTGGTCCTTTTGTAATGGGTAGTAAGATTAATAGCGTTTGTTCACTATTCCTGCCATTACCCCAGAATGGATTTCGAATTGAGCCTGGTATGCCTCCTGTGGTACTATTCCACAATAGCCTGTTAATTTCTCGATTGACCAATGTTTTTGAACTCACCAGATAAATTGTGAAACTTGATTTTATATTATCATGGCTGGATTAGTCTAAGAAAATCCTGCAGTCAGAGATGTTACAACAATAGTGATAACATGTGTCGACGAAATAGATTATCCTATTTCATATTTGATAGTATATGGTGTCAGGTTGGTTGGAACTCTTGGGTGGATGAAGAAAGAGGTGCAAGTAGCTTAATATTTGCATTTACCAGTTTTTTATCCAAATGTTGCATTCTATCATTAATTGTTTGTACTTCGGTTCTATTATCAAAGCTTTTCTTTACTTCTATTTTGTTATTATAGCTTTTCTGTAGTTCTTCAATCTTGTTGTAATCTCTCTGTAAATCTTCAATAGCTTTATCAATAATTATCAATCATATTTATTTTTTGTTTTTAATTCTTCTTTAATGTCTCTTTCTTTAAATTTTTGTCTCTTGCCTCTTGATCTTATTTTAATTTTCTATCTCTTTCGTTTTGCTCTATTTTACTTTTCTGCCTCTTTCCTCTTGTCTTTATAATAGTTGTCTCACAATCTCGAATAAAATTTCGATTTCTTTTTCATCATAAAGTTTGGAACTTAATGGAATTTAAACAATCCCAGACCATTGAATTGACCCTTATTAAAAAGAAATGTTAACTATAATTCCAAATTTACAACGCGTAACTACACGAAATGTAGCAAGAGTTTATTAAAATATTGTGCCCAAAAAATCACATGAGTTAGAAAGGTATTTGTACTCAAGATATGTCTGTGAATTAATGATGTAAGTTTGAATCAGACTCTGACAAGTTAGAGTGCAAAGTGGTGTTCATTTGAAAGCTAAAAATATTTTTCTCCTTTGTATATTGTATTTCCATAACCTCCAAAATGAATATCTACATTATTCTTTTATAACATGTCTGGTATTTACTCTCCTCTACCACAAACTATTGATACATCAGCAATGTATGGTAAAATGAATAGCTGCCAACTCTGACATCAAATACGTAATATCTCTGTAAAATGTTGTGGCTTGTGAACGCCCCCCCCCCCTACCAAATTCACAAAAATAATCCCATTCCTGACACCACTGTTATAATGTGTTCTATCATTGGGCGTGTTCTTTTGGGATTTTGGGTAAAAGTAATGAGAAGTCCTATCTTCTTAGCGGTAACGAATTAATTTATTTATTCATTAATGTTTTCTGTAGGCTACATGCACCATGACATAAGTCTTAACTCTAAGGTGTAAGTTCACAAACAAACTTTTTAACATAAATTCTAACAGACATTTTTATGATTGATAATAAATGCTGGCTAACTTACTGATTATCTTACAGAAGCGTTAACTGTTACTAGCTAACTTTACTTGGTCAACAGCTATTCAATTATTTACTACATATATTTATACTAAACTCCAACTTCTACCAAGCATGGGAGGTTTTTAAGTTTTAGGACTACTTTATTAATATTCTTGACCTTAATATCATACACTCTTTAGCTATCATTTAAACTAAAACATTGAAAATATTACTTAGGTGGTTTGAAAGAAAGTTCTAAACTCTACCCTTTTTGAAAGGTCTCTTGTAGTCACTTCACTGGTGTTGTCTCGGAGACTATTGTAGTATATATCCTTAATGATATTCTGGCAGGTCAAGCCCTAGAGATGGGGTTGTTGTTGGCAGAAGCCATTAGATGAACCACCTTGCTCATCTGTACCAACGTTGCTCTGGTCTTTGCCACTGACATCAAACTCTTGGTGAAGCCCATTCCACATTTAACTTTCTTGGACTTGGACGCCCATCGAGACATAACTGCTGCTGGAAAGCTCTTCTTAAGCTTAAGGATTATTGGTTCCATTGAAGATGAAACACATCTGCCATATCCTCCAAGTTGTTGTTCTGCATCCCAAGTTGAGACAAATTACCAAGGTCCTCTTCTTTGATATTCACTTCCTTGAGCAATGTCAAAAGTGGTATAGCCTTCTACTGCTGAACCATTTAGAGGCTAGGCTCTTCCAGATGAGATAACGTCAATGCTAGTGATCCAATTCCAGGGTCTTTCCTAGACTTCCCAACAGCATCAGGGCCTTCATCAGCCATTGTGGGTAACGTGGCCCTTGGAGACATTAGCACCAATCCATTCACTGATTTGGCGAGCTCTCCTAAATCAAACATGTCAGTAAGAAATGCATTTTCATCTATAGGATCACCAATGGCAAACCTTAACCAATCTCTTTCTATTTTTTGATGACTTCACAGCCCTCATTGTAGAGGAAATCTTAGGCATCTTGGAACAACTGAAAGGCTTCAATGATTGATGAGAACTCCATTCATACCATAGTTTCAGACAAATAAAACTCTGGAATAGGCACTAGAACATTGGAAAAGGAGTACAGCACAGGTCAGGCTGCAATTCACAGTTAAAAATGAGAGAGTGCAAAGCTTCAAAGTTTGATTAGGAATCCATCTTCGCAGTCAAAGAGAAAAGGAAGACTTCACAAGCACAACTCACTGGAGCAAGGCAGAAGAACCACTGGCTAGTTGGTGAAAGAGAGACTGACTGTAGCTAAAACTTAACCATAAATAATGAAAGTCCAGGTTCAAATGCAAAGGTTAACTCTGTTCTATTTAGTCAGAGATTCAGCCGAGAGCATAGGATAAAGGCATAATGTTTGGTTTTGATTGTGAACTAGATACTAGTCAAGCAACACGTCAACAGTTTTAATGTGTACTCATGTCCATCCTCACGTGTGGAACATATGCCCAGGGATCTCAAGGACTTTCCAATCCATTATTCTTTGAGTTGCTTTCTGTTGCCCCTGCTGGACAACGGGAACACACACGCCAAACTCTATGACCCAGCCTCATTCATAGCTTACTGTCTGGTTACTACAGACAAAGTCTAGTTCCAGTAGGTAGGAACTGACAATCAAAACATCTCAAGTTTTGCACAATCAAAATGATTTGGAATAGATGTTAACCCTTTCCAATGTTTCCATTGGCTTTCCTTGGGGTCTTTCTTCCATTTACAACTCGTGTAACAATTTTGGCATGGATTACAAGTTTCAATGTGAATGATTCCCTCTACCTCCTTCAATACAGTAATGGCTAGCATTTTCATGCTTCAAAACTTTAAAAACTTAAAAAACATCAAGTAAAAATGTGTTATTTAAAACTCCAAGTAAAACTGTGTGTTCTTTCTCCAGAGTTTCGTCATTATTGTTGTTTCTTTTATTAAAGATTCACCATTTGTAGTACGTCTCATTGTCGAAATTGGAACATAGCCTCATAAATTATTAGCACTGAGATAAAATATTTTATCTCCAAGCTCTCATTATTTTCTTCTTGTATCCTTCTTATATTATTATTATTTGTTACAATTTTCTGTGTGCGGTTGCTTTATTTGATTAAAAGATTTATGTGGACTCTATGCAATGTCTTCAGCATGCTCATGATGCCACATATACATATGTATATATTGCCACTATTATGCTTTGTAAAGTTCTCTAGTAGTTTATACTGATTTCTTCTGGCTACCACATGAGCACCTTCAGTAACATTCGAGGTACATGCTGTAGTTGTGCTCCTTATCAACGGCAGTGTCGTTTAGGGGCTGTCAGACTCAACTGATTTTTATTTCAGGCTTCACGAAATAAATAATCACTGGTAAAATTCAGACGAATCAAGAATTTTTAACTAAAAGACTATTTACCAACATTGAAATTTATGCTTTTACTATTGTATTCGAATATACATTCAGAAAAAGCTGGACTCTCTTGCTGATCAAAGATCTTTATTTTCCATGAAGATTGATGAAAAATCAAGTGATTGCTGGCTTGTATGCTCTGTATAATTTTCACCACTCAGCTATATCGTTGGAGTGATTTTCTGGAAAATTAAATGACATTTCAGAAAATTCAATAAATGCCTTGGAAAACAAGGGGTCACAAAATACTTTTAATCACTAATTTTACAATCACATGATCATTCTAACTGTTGATAATCAACTGATACTTCTACGATGTTGTACATACATTTCATTCTAACATCACTTGATAGCTTGGATAGGAAAGCAGGGAATGTCATTATCTTTTAATCTATGATTGTGCAAATCAGTGACTGTTCTAACTGCTATGATCAAACAGTAATTCTACAATGTAGTATATTCACTCTGTTTTCAACATTTATGGGTGGCTTGCAATACAAGGGTCGTAATGCTCTTTCAGTCAACAGTCTTTCAGCTACCTGACCATCCTAGCTGTTAATAATCAGATGGAAATATTACAATTTAATGCATATATTATTATGTACATTACCTGATATCTTAGAAAGCAAAGAGTCAGTTCTTTTCAGACATCAGGTGCTCCACCTAGTGATCATCTTAACTTTGATAACCCATTCAATATTTGGGACTGATAATCGATTATGCATTTTACAATTATTACTCAAAGGCTGGTGGTGCCATCTCAGACACCTGTTGGAGCTAGTGTTCTATTTCCTGCGACTCCTCACCTGTCTCATTAAAGACTGCCAGAAAAGTACCTGTAGTGCCTTTTCTTTTCATCAGGTGGGTTGAAATGACTCGAGACAATGTCATTGCTCTTCTCTTACTCATTGGATTTCTCTCCAGACTTCTGGTCGAGCCAATGCACCAATGCCTCATGTTCACTGTAGTTCATACTACAGTTGTCATAGTATTATGTATGGACAAATCCAACAAAATCCAAGTTGCTTTCATTCAGTTTGAACAAAACACAACTACACCCAGTCATCACATTGGAAATTTTTTTATTTTTTATATTAGCACATCTATTGTCATTGTGCTGCTTTCTTGAGTTGTTGTCGGGCAAGTTCATGTGCAACAGGCACCATTTATCTCACCAACTCTACATACTCTTAAGGAAACTGGGCGAATTTTCCGTAGAAGACAATACATGACATCCACAAGGATCAACACTTTTTGTTTGAAAATGAGAAGGGTTGGCAAACAGCCTCTTGATCCCTGTTCTGTTATTTTATTTGTTATTATCACATGTGTTAAGCATTCATTCCAGTCGATTGTGTCAGGATTAACAAATTTTGCAAGCATCTGACTGGGGTGATAAGTTAAATTATGACTTTTCACTATCCTTAAGCTTTACACAACTCCGTGAACAACTGGATGTTTAACTTAGCTCTCTGTTCCATGTTAACTTTTCCTGTGCTATTCAGTCATGCTATTCAGTTCTTGACTAATACATCTGTGCATGGTTAAGGTGCTCGACTCACAATCTGAGGGTCGCGGGTTCGAATCTCTGTCCTAACAAACATGCTCGCCCTTTCACCTCTTGGGGCATTGTAATGTGAGAGACAATTCCACTATTCATTGGTAAAAAGAGTAGCTCAGGAGGATTAGCGGGAGCAGGGGATGCGTAGCTGCCGTCCCTCTAGTCTTTCACTGCTAAATTAGGGACAGCCAGAACAGATAGCCTACATGTAGTTTTCACAAAATACGAACCAAACCAAAAACAAACTAATACATCTATGACAATCTGTGATTATGTATTGACTAGTGGACAAACTTTGGCCCACATTGAGGAATAGTTGATTATGACCGTATCTAGTGATGACCTCTTTCATTCTCTGAAAATGAATCAGCAATATCCAGGCAATCTTCTGCTGAGGAGACCCAACATTTATCTGTTGGCTGGATTCCCTCATGGAAGCACATACTGTACAGCATTCACACAATCAATGAAAATCACAATTCACTCATGGCCAGCAGAACCACTTTCATTAATGAAGAAAAAATGCTTCAGTTTCAACATTGAGACATTCAGTAGACTTGCGAATATTTCATGGAAATGGCAATGAAAACAAAAACTCACACTATGATGGAAGAGAGAAAATATAGTATAAATGGGATTTTGGAGAACACAGTTTGATCTGTAATACCGTAATAAGTCTTAACCTGGATTTTTTTCAGGAGTATAGTGTAAGGATATTTTAATTGAATAAAGTCGTAATACCTCTGAATCTGTGGAATTATCAGTGGTAAACGAATTTTGCTACTAATTGGTTAGATATAAAATGTATACATGTTGTGCACCTAGTGTTGTATTTGGTTATGATATGAATATCCTCAGTCAGGTGAATTGGGATAGTTGTAATAAGCAAACAGTTTTATTTAATAATTCCTTAATGTTGTTCCAATACCAGAGTAACTTGCGAAGGCAGATGACATTGCTCACATGGTAAAACCATATAATTTGCTTCATAACTGTTACACAATTTGTAAATGGAAGAAAGATCCTAAGAGAAAATAATGAAAATGTTGGCAAGGACTAATGGTCAAAGATGTGGTTTGCACACATGACCTTAGTCAATTTCGACAGTGTAGAATCCGAAAAACCCATTTCTTTCTACTGAATCTGGGTGTTGTGTGTATGACAACCAGATAGTGAACTAGGAAAGAGGCTGGATTAGAGAATATTGCCTGTATGTTCAAGTGAACTGGTGGTGATGACAATGGGCCACACAGCCATAGATAGCTGGTCAGATGGAGACCCAGAGTAGTTAGGGGCCAGGAAGACCTCTAGTGAGTAAACATTAAGCCCATAGACATGTTATTTTACCAGTGTCTTGTTCAAGGTTGTAGCCGAGCATTTGACCTTCTAAACTTGCACATTCAGTTGGATCTTTGACCAATTAAAACTTGATCAGTCTTGACATTTGAACTCATACTTTTGGTATTTATGATTAAGCTTCAGCCATGGTTAGTCTCTCATTTTCATCTTCCAACTTTACCCCAACGTGAACAGCATTCCAGTGTTCCTGTGTTCAAGTTCCTGTTCAAGCATTTTAGTGCTAGTTCCAGAGTTTTTTACCTGAAACTGTAGTAAGAAAATGGACTCTTCATTAACTTTCAAAACTTCCAAACTCCTCCAAGATGCCAAGGATTTCTTTTAAACTGAGAGACTTTAAGTTACCACAAAACTGAGAATGGCCTCACACTTACTGTGAATTAGTCCATGAATGAACATAAGCAACAGTGGCAAATAGGCCTATATACGGACAGTTGTAGTGGTAGTAAAAATATTGTAGTGGTCACAACCACACTATATAATTATGTTGACTGACTTTGATAACTAAGATGGTGCTGTACAAGAGTTTGTTAAACAACAGAAAATCTAGGGAGAGAAGAGAGTGAGAAAGACAGAAAGAAGAACATGAACATGAAATACAAGCACAAAAAGAAAAAGAAGAAAATGAGAGAGAGAGAGAGGCGAGGCTGGAAATATAGAGAATAAGAGTACGAATTGAGAATGCCAAGCTCACCCAACAGAAAAACAGAGGGCCCAAGAATCACAATGGGGTCAGGGCCAACCGAACCAAACTGCCAAAATTTGATGAACAGAAAGTTGACATGGATGCTTTCCTGGAGAGGTATGAAAGATTTGTCCAAAGACAGAACTTAGACAGATGTGACTGGGCAATTTGTCTCAGCCCCCTTATCACAGGAAAAGGCTTATAAATGTATGTGGGCATGACACCAGAAGATGCCATGGACTATGAGAAGTTAAAAGTGACTTTGCTGAAATACTATGAACTTACTGAAGAAAGTTTTGCTGGAAGTTCAGAGAAGTCAAACCTGACACTGGATAAACTGTATTTCAATTTATTCCACATCTATGGCAATACTTCACAAGGTGGACTGACATGACCAGGCGTGATTATAGTTTGAAGGACTGGTAGATCCACAAATAATTGAACAGTTCATGATCATGTGTTCCTGAAAGAGAAAGCACCAAAAGACGTAGAGGAGATGATCAAGCACACAGTACATTATATGAAAGCTCATGGAGGGAAAATAACTGAAAAGTCCAAGAATAACCAGTCAAAGGTGAAACCATGGGTGATGACAAGAGGTTTACAGGCAAAAGAAGAGGAGATGTTATGCTTGTTATAAAATGGAGCACATTGCTAGTAACTGCAAGTCTGTCACCAACAAGCAACAGCAGAAGTCTCAACATAAAGCAGCTGGAGCTACCCACAAAATGGTGCTGGAAAAGAAACAAGAAAAGAGTGACTGTCACCATGGATGATGTTGCAAGAAGAAAGAGAACAGAGACAACTCGTCAGATTCACCACAAGAAGGAAATGCTATCACCATGATTAAACAGTGCATGGTTGGTGGTCTGCTCAAATTAGTGAATGGGTCAGTAGGACCAGTAGTGATTGGAGCAGATTAAAATATTGAGAAGCATCAACAAACCACAACATACCATTTGGTGAAGGCTATGTTTGGGAGAAGAAAGTCTTACAAGACACTGGGTAATGAGTGCAGCAGTGAGAACCAGTCTAGTATCTTATGACTATATGATGTGTGCTGATTGATGGGAGGGTGAGAACGTTTCCAATAGCAGCAATAAAAGTGGATGCTCCATATTATATCGGAGACCTTGAGGCTATGTGTATGAAGGCACTCATCTATGACTTGGGGATTGGCAATATACCAAGCATCAGAGGTTTGGAGGAACCAGACAGAAAGGAGACTGATGAAGCATCTTCAGTCACCACAAGAGCTCAAGAAAAGAAAAGCAAGCAAGCAAGACATCAAGCCCTGCAAGTACCAAAATGTGACATCCAGAATATAGGTAAATGGGAACTGAGGGAAGCACAGAAGAAAGACCCTTCACTGTAGAAACTTTGAGACAGTGCCAGAGAGAAAGACGAACAAAAGACAAAGAGGAAAGGGTCTTACAGAATAGAGGACCAAAAGGGAGTGTTGTACTGGATCTATCAAGACAGTTCTACTGGGGAAGTTAAATAGATCATAGTACAAACAGAATTTGGACTCAAGTGATGAAGCTGACTCACGAATCGATAATAGAAGGACACCTAGGAGCAAAGAAGATGGCAGACAGAATCACCAGAAACTTTCATTGGTTGGGAGTCATCAGAGATGTGACCAGATTCTGCAAATCATGTGACATCTGCCAAAGGACAGCACCTAGAGGGAAGGTAGCCAAAGTGCCATTGGTTTGAGATGTCTCTAATAGAAGAGTTATTCAGCAGAGTAGCTGTAGACTTGATTGGACCATTAGCACCTATATCTGACAAGGGAAACTGGCATATATTGACAGTAGTCGACTATGCGACATGTTATCCAGAAGCCATAGCATTGCTGAAGATAGGAATGGAAAGAGTAGCAGAAGACTTCCTGGGAGTGTTCTGCAGAGTAGGCTTTTCAAAAGAAGTATTGAGTGACAGAGGGACCCAGTTTACATCAGAACTGATGCAAGGGATGTGCAGACACATCAGCACTAGGCAGTTCTTTACCACCCCGTACAATCAGAGATGTGATGGACTTTCTGAGAGAGTCAACAGAGTCTTAAAGAGCATGCTGAAGAAGATGAGACAGGAGAGACCACGTGACTGGTACAGGCACCCACAAACAGCATTATTTGCTTACCGATCAGGATTTTCACCCTTCGAGTTACTGAACAGAAGAAAAGTACGAGGTTATATGCCATTATTAAAAGAACTGTGGACAAGAGGAGAAGAAGAGTCAGAAGTGAGGAACACACACCAGTATATGTTAGACCTGATAAACTGACTGGAGGAGACCTGTCAACTCGCTTGAGAAAGTTTGCATGCAGCTCAAGGAAATCTGAAGCACTTCTATGACAAGAAGCCCAAGTATTGATCTTTCAAGGACGGACAGAAGGATCTGGTTCTGCTACCCACAGATAACAACAAACTCATCGTGCAGTGAAAAAGTCCTTTTGAAGTGCAGAAAGTGTTCAACAGAATACATGCACTATAATGTGAAAGTGGACAGGAATACTGAGATCTGTTGAAGAGGTACTTTGAGAGGGAAAAAGACCTAACAGGTTCAGCTATTGAGGCACTAATGGGCATTGCAGGTGTGGCTGTCATAGATGCAGAACCAGAAGATGATGACTTTATCATAGAAGATGAAGACATACCAGACCTAAGACTGTTGGATAGAGATAAAAGATACGTAGACGTTAACATCAGTGAACAACTGACTGTAAGTAGAAAAAAAAAGAGCTACAAGATCTTTTGTGCCAGTATGCAGATGCCTTCACATTGCTGAATTTGAAGGCTCAATTATTCCGGGCATCACATAGGGCATCTGGCAGAGTTTCATCTTGATTGCATCCTTTCTTCGTGATCTCAATCTTGTATTGCACAAAGTCTGTCTTGCCTGGTCTATCGTGATAACTGTGAAGAAGAAGGACAGCTCAAACTCTTATGCAAAGATTTCCAGAAATTGAACCTCGTGACAAAGTTTGACGCTGAAACTGTGGGAAACCCAGACGCTATCACGGCAAAACTAGATGTGAACAAGCTTTTTACCTAGATCGACCTCATGAAAGGTTATTGGCAGATACTGATGAAGACAGAATCTAAAGAAAAGACAGCCTTTGTGACACCAGATGGATGATACAAGTTAAGGAGGATACCAGTTGGGTTAGTCAACTCAGCAGTGACATCCAATTGCATGAAGAGGAAGATGTTGCACAAAACCACCAACATCAACCATTATGTGGACTGCATTCTGACCTACCCAGCCAGATAGGAAGATCACCTAAAGAAACTAAGAGAGCTGTTTGGGTGAGTGAAGGCAACAGGCCTGACCATCAGATCATCTTGTATAGTTATAGCGCAGATGCTTATAGTATTTAACGTTTTCTACATAGTATGCAATTAACATTTTTTGGCTTGAAATAGTCGCATGCAATGGCGTTTGTTAACACATTGTAATCGGAAGCCGAAGCCATATTTCTACTATCAGCAACACAGTCCATTGTTTTAAAATAACATATTAAAACAAATTAAACGTACATGCAAAAGTTCGTTACACTATTGGTTATCACAGTTGTTTCCAGAGCTTTAAATAATTGTCTCTTTTGTTTATGTCATCCATTTTTACTTAACATGTGTGAAGTTATTGTGTATGGAGATGATAATTATGAAATGTTTAATGACAACTGGGCTGCTGAAGATAAAAACAAGGCTAAGGCTTGTCTAAAAATGCTGGAATCCTTTGAATTCACTTGTTGTTTAACAGATTTACAACGTTCCCTTTACTAGTTGAAAGAATTAAGCTTCTGTAAATTTGCATAGTCCAAGCTAAGACTTTATTTCTGGTGTTTCCCTTATAAAACAGTGCTGTAAAGAAGTGACTTTACTCAGAATGATCGTACATGGGTATTCACATCGTATCTTCAAGCACAATAGTAATATTGCAAACAAATCTAATATTAATGTTAGTATGCCACCAGTTAGTCAACAAGCCCAACGTGCAAATACAGAATATAATTCAGTGGAGGATTACTTTAAGAAAACCACATTATGAATAATCTTTCCTCCAGGTTTGATGCAAATCTAAAGCAAGCAGCATCAATTCAGAAATTTATACCATCAAAACTAATACACTAATTTTTTTATCTCTGATATCAAACAAGTTATAGGTTTTTACAGGGAAGATTTGCCAAATCCTGATGTTTTTGATGAAAACTTCATCGATGGAAGACAAGATAGCACTCTATACCTCTCCAGCACAAGCTCCAGATACTGACTGACTAACTGCTTGAAAGCGTCTTTCAGTGTAACAAATATCTTTATGTTACTGAAACCCTTTATCACGCTGCCTCTAAGTTCATATTCAGGTGAACGTTCGGTATCTGCTTTCCGCCGGTTGAATAATTACCTGAAGTGTAAGCAAACCGAAAAAAGACTGAGTGCTATAGCTTTAATACATAATCACTATAACATTGCTATCAACACTGAAACTGTATGTAAGTTATTTATGGAAAAGGACCCTAGATGAATGGAGTATGCTAACATGTTATTTCAGTAATACACACATATACGTATATGATAGCCAATGATTGAAATAGGTAATATTCTATTGTTGTACAGAGTAATTCAAATTACAAATATAATTCATCAGTTATATTTGTACTCTGCGTGTAGATAGTACAGTACTTTACTATAATAAAACGTATATATTTATGCTAATTTAAGTTTAGCTCTCCATGCAGTGTTACAACAGAATGATGATTTGTTGAATTTTTATTAGAGGTTTATGATTATATGTGAACAGCCATGCAATTATTAAGCCATATTTCATGCAAAATTGCTTCTAGATTTAATCTAAAAGCACCTATTGTTTAAACATTTTTCTGGGGAGGGGTATGTCCATAGACCTCCGTAGCATTTGCTTGTTTTGCATGTTGATTGTTCTTCGCACAACGTGTTAGTTTTGGATCTGACAAATAAGAAACACTCTGTTACGACAGCGGAAGTCACGTGACCCTAGTAACACGTCATGAACTTCTAGAAGGATCCTGTCCCTTCCTGAATGCTCGAACGTTTACTAGATTTCGGTATTCTTTTATATATAAGACGGTCAAGACGTTACGGCAACAGTGTAATGGGTAATTGAACTGCGGAG
>NW_013666788.1:166022-185340 GCF_000517525.1 Limulus polyphemus
TCGCTAAAGTTTCTTCGGAAAGAATTTGTACGGAAAATTAACTAACGAACGGAGGCGTAACAACTCTCTCAAACATTCTACGTATGGGCCCGATTATAGTATCACACAGCTTGTCGTACATCATGAAACTCTGCTGTCTCTTTCCTTTTTCTAGAATAAAACAGCTTTAGTAGATTTAATTTTTATTTTTTTCTGTAATGTTTCACGTTTAATGTTTAAAAGGCCTGCAGGTATTTCTTTTAACTTTTTTTTTTCTGTGAACCATCTCTATTTTGTACTTTTCGTATTTATTTATTGTCAGGTGGGATAGAACTTACAAGAACGAGGGAAATTTAAATATGAAATTTGCGAATGAAAAAGTTAAACTCCAATAAAGATCACAGAGAGACAAAGTCAGATTGTTTTTTTTTACTCAGGTGATATTGATATTTCTAGTAGTGTGAGTGTTAAATTCAATTACATTTGAATTTATTAAATATTATTATAAGATTAAAAACTTAAGTCTAAGACTAAGTGTCGATATTACTATTACAGTACTATTAGGGTCTACTCTAATGATGTAGAACTACTACTATTAGTAACTAAAACTGAAAGGTAGTAATTGATGTTAACTTTAAGTACAACTAAGGCATTGATTGATATTAATATTAATAACGACATTCAAAGAAAAGGGCCATAATTTATAATAACTTAATTATGTTACTACCAAAACTTAATTATGCCAGTTTATGGGTATGAAACTATAAGTATAAGTGGGTTATTAGGATTGAACTTGAAGTTGAATGCTACTGCTAGGCATATGTTAATATGGATTACCTTACATTTAAAGTGTAGGGGTAAGTTTGTTTTCAAGCATCATTAACTCAACTTTAAACTAGGATTATATGGTGGTGAAGGCCATAATATTAAAGAAAAGTGTAGTTTAGGAACAAAGTGCAAAAGTAGTTTTAAATTTAAATTTTAATGATAGGCTAAACTGTTATTAATTATTGTATTTGTAATGCTAGAAGTATAAAAAATATAATGGATGATTTCAGTCTGAAGTTCAGACTGATTGGAACAGAAGATTTTGATGTGATGGGAATAATTGATACATGGTTAAATGTAGTCAATTTTGATGACAGGAATTTCTTTGAAGTATAGGGTTATACTTATAGGATGTTTAATAGAGATAAGGTACTAAAAAGAGGGTTGGAAGTGACTTTATAGTTTATATGTAAAATCTGTGTTACATTCTGTTAAGTTATAGTTAAGGATATCAAAGCTAATAGCAATAAGGTTGAATCTATTAATGTTTCTGTTAGTGATGAGAAGGGGAGAAGGATTTTAGTTGGAGTTTGTTACAGACTACCAGATGAAACTGATAAAATTAATGAGACACTAGTGATATAAAGAGTTCAGCTGTTATTGAGGTTATAATTATTGGAGATTTTAATTTCAGGCATATATGATATAGATCAGGAAATACAATTGTTAGGGTCAAATTATGAGGGAGACAGTTTCCTTCTCCAGTTGGTTAGGTGACATATTAGTATTAGGAAAAGTGCTATTTTAGGTTTATTATATTAATATAAAAATGGTTGATAGGGTGGAGACTGGAGAACAACTGGATGCAAGTGATTATTGCTTGATTAGGTTTGATTATGTATGTGGAGTTAAAGAATAATGAGGATTTGATTCCAAATTAAAAAAATGGAAATTTTAAAGAGACAAACACTATCTACTGTGAATTGGGCCACTAAATACTGATCTAATCAAATACTGATCAAATGCTGAAACATTTTAAAACTAAGTTCTTAGATATTCAAGATAGGCATGGTCCTTATATATAAAAAAAAACATCATAAACATAAGAAGTTTAAGTTGACTGCAATGGTAGGAGGTTTGAAGGATTATAGAAGATAAAGAGTTGGTCAATAAAATTAGGAAATCAGAAAAAGTATATGAATGGTTGACTGATAACATAAAAAATTAAGAATTTCTTAAAGTACATTAAGGGTAAGCAAAATGTTAGGATGGGAGTAGGGTCTTTGAGGGATGATGCAGGAAGGCTAATATCTGATGATTATGAGATGGCTGGGGTATTGAATTCATTGTGAACAGTTACTAGATGTAAATGATTGAACAAGGTAATCACATTAATTTTGAGCTCATGAATTAAAACATCCAATCCAAGCCATCCAGTCAATGTGTTGCTGCTAGTGGTAGGGCAAATAGGATTTTAGGTTGTATATACAGAAGTATTGAATATAAGTCTACGTAAGTTATAATGTCATTGGTTAGGCCACATTTGGAAGAGTGTTCTTCATTTGTTTCATAGAGAAAGAAAAGCCAACATTTTTCTTTTTCCCCAATGTAATATAAAATTGAATGTAAGTCTTTTTACTTGTGTGCTGTATATCATTAGAGTCCTTTTTTTTTTTTTTTTTTTATAAGTTATATGATTTTGAGGCATTTTGTAAAGCTCAGGTTGTGCACAAAAAGCATTGCAATGCTCGACCCGTTGGTTATTCCAGTGAGTCTAGGAAGATTCATTTATCTAATACAGAATCATTCTCACTTCCTGAACAAATCTATCTGTCTATCTGATACTTGATAGGAAATCAGTTTTTACTCGTTTATCAGTTCATGTAAGTTTAAAATCCCTTTAACAGTAGCTTTCCAAGGTAAGTAGCCAAAGATTGAACATAATACTCCAAATGTGACGTAACTAGTGACCTCTACAGTGAAATTATACTTTTTAGATTTGTATTCAGTATTTCTGTAGAAACAACCAAAACTCCTATTTTTCCTACCACTAGCAACAACACACTGTTTGGATGGTTTAGTGATCAACCATAACACCAAATCCATTTCTTCCATAACACCTAACAAATAAACTACTTTACAATAAATTCATTGTTCAGTTTTTGTGTGTGCAAAATAATAAGATTAGACAAAGTTGGTAAAAATAAAAATTATTATATGACAAAAGAAATTGCAGTGTATTTAAATATACAAAAAAAAAAGTCACTTTAACTAGGCTGTGCTTAGTCCCCAAATTTCTTTAAGATTGATCTATGTTGAACTAAACTCAAGGATCTTGAATCAAGTCTTTACTTGACAAACTCCTGGTATAAATGAATCAAGAAAGCAGGCTTAAATTCAACAGGTAAACATGGTTTCTTTGTCCTGTCCATAGCATCACATCATGGCATTTCATGTCTCACAGCATTGGTCAGCTGTTATGCTTAGGCAATGTCATCTCGTGCCAACAAAGGGATTAAAGTGTTAATCCTTTCAAGGAATTGATAGGGTTGAAATGTCATCTTTTTTCATACTTAATGATGAGAATAGTAGGACTAGTAAACACAAATGTTGGCAGAGGAAGAGTCATCTTCTGATAAAATAGTTTTAATTTTTTTTATCGGGGTAGTTGGCCTTTAGAATGGGTCACCTTAAAATGTGGTGAAAAAAGTAAATTTAAGGGAAGGCTTAATAAATATTTGGTTCCTTTTTATTTTTTAATAGTTTAGTGTATGGGTGAGCCTAGATAGCCTAATTGGTCCTTTTTTGCCTTCTTTACTTCTTGTTTATTTAAGAATGCTCAGAATCTTCTATTTTACAGTTAAGTTATATATGTTCCTGTAATACTGAGTATTCTGTCAGTCAAAATAATCTAATGAGAATTTAATACATAACAGCAATAAAGTGGTTTGACCTTTAAGTATTTTATAGTTTTTTTTTTACTATTTCTATTTTCTATATATGTTTCTGAAAGTGAGAAGAAACAAGATGAAAAAAGAGAAAACTGTCAGCTGTGGACTGGAATATAAGGAGAATGTTGTGTGGGAAAATTGGCAATTAGGCAAAGGATATATAAAATATATATTGTTAAAAAATGTTTCGTCCACACCCAGAAAAGTTACAAGGTATGTAACCAATCAGCAAACTGAAAAAAAATATAAAGAAAAGATTAATATCTTGTAGTCTTCAGTTAGGAGTGCACATGCTTTTTATACCTGTCTCGGTTTAATTTACTAAAACACAAACCTTAGCCATAGTGCATGTAGTTGTTACATTATTCAAACTTGTAATAGCTCAACAAAAAAGAAAGAAAGAAAAGTGATACACCTTTATAGAAGGATATTCAACTCACTGAAACCATTTTTAAAGCAAGAAATAATTTTTTCACCCAACTTGAATGTTGTGCTTCATCAGAGCTTTTCCTTAGGATTTTTTCAACTGCACAATTATATTTTAACACCATTATTTTTAATACATGATGCATTATTGCACCTAATATATACAGATCTTGTAACAAATTATCTAAAAAATGAATATTCTAGTAAATACATTTATTTATCAACTTGGAATGGAAATTTATAATTCTAAATATGTTTTTTTAATATTTATCCACTTGAACTTACTTATATAGGTGAATTTTCAACTGCACAAATATTTTTACAGGGGCACAATTTGTGATCAACTGCATGCTGGGAATCCCCCTGTGCTTCATATCCACATATGTGCTGATAAACATACAAAATATGACATTAACAACATTATGTGTAAGTGGGCAAAAATTATCAGCATCACAAGGCAATGAAGTGAAAAATATAAAAATCTATCTACATGGGAATCTAACATCAAACTTAGCCTCAGTGCTTATAGTGCATCACAACACTAAAAATCTCAAAATTTAAATGAAGAGTATATGTCATTCGGCAAACAATTTCATTAGTTCCTAATAATCTTTGAACAACTAGACTGAAAAATTAAACTTGTTAACCATAATATTCTGGGGCAGGAGTGGCCAAGTGGTTAGCATACCAAGTTGTGAATTAACAGGTTCAAGGTTTCAGAGGTGATGCTTCTGATCCTTTTCTTATTTTCAGCTATGAGTACATTATAAAAGTGTTTCGTTATTCAGTTGAAAGAGCCATACAAAACTTTTGTGGTGGTGGGTGCTGCTGCAAATTTAGGAATGGCTATAACTGAACCTTAGTGAGTGTCTGATCAGACATTTAACCCATTTGTACATAAATTGTTGTTCTGGTTGAAAAGTCTTATTCCTTGATATTCAAGACTGTGTTTTTCATTTTTCATTCTATTATTCAAACAGACAAGCCATAAAAAAATTGTTTAAGGCAAGGCTTAAAAAAATATTTTTGTTTGCTGTAACCCTAAACTGATTTAAAATGTGGGTAGGTAAATGTACATATTTTTTCAAACAGCTTTCTGTGATCACCTAAAACATAACTTGTTAAACCATGAATACAATTATTGTCAACATTTATTCTATTACAGAAATCTCAAATTCTTTCACAACACACACTTGCCGGTTGACATCGACCTTGATTGATGAAGTTGAATTGACTGTTGCTGACAGTTTTATGGTTTGTTCTCACCTTTTACTATTTTCATCAAGTAAATCTACAAATACTTCTCTTCAATCAGAATTAATTTGGTTTTGATCCTAATCCTCAAACAGCAAGAACATTTTTTGGAGATGGATACATTGAACAGACTTGTGTTCACCATATTGTTGATGTACACTCATCAATAGTAAATTTTTCCCTGCAGCCCTGCTAAGTTGTGTATTTATTAATTTAGTGTGAAGGGTCCTGGGGACAAGATAAGCTATGCTGGCAAACCTTTATGCATTGGCCAATCAACATTGAGCTGTTGATTGGTAATCAGATGATGCTCTCCTACATTGTCATGGGCTACATGAATTCCCAAGAAAAAATAATATGTCAGAAAAAATTCTAAAGTCAACAACTTTTATTAGATGGGTCAGTTATATTGGCAGAAATTGGTGAAAATAAAAATTTGTTAGGTCATAATGTAAAAAAAATCTCTCGGTCAGCCCCAATTTCAGACGGTTGGGTTACAGCAAAGATAAATATTTTTAAGCCTGGGCTAAACCCCCTACAATGTCAAGCAACTGAATCAAGTTCCCCTAATTCTTCTGCACTACATAGAAGGAAGTCCAAAACCTTAAACTTCTATTTATAACTGATTTAAGCTAAAAATAGCATGTCTCTGCTATTTTTGAATGTGTTGGTATTCTTTCTGTAGTAAGAAGACTAGAACTACATACATTATTCTGAATGAGACTTAATCATAGCCTTGTTTATAAATTGAAAATTATTTCTAATAGGACCAAGAACTTAATTTATGTTTTCACCACAGCTGAATGTTAAGCAGGGACATTAAGTCTTCTTTTTTAACTACAACATTAATGTTGCCATGTCACACAAGCAAAGTCCATTCTGAATATCCATATTCCATGTGCATAACATTGCACTTCTCAACAGTCCAACTCATCTTCCACATTCTTCTCCATCCATAAGGATTATCATGAACTTTCTAAGATACAAAAACTTGAGAAGTGTTTTCAGCAGTATCAGATCTTTCTAGCTTGTTAGCATCTTTCATATTTTAAAGTTTCAATGCTGATAGTGTATCACAGTTGTAAAAATCTCAAAATTTAATTTCTATAGTGACGATTATCAGAAAGGACAATTATTTCTTTTTTTTTTTATTGATCAAAATATATGCTTAGAGTACAATGCCTTATCTTAGAAAACAACACCTGGTGGTTAGGTGCCCAACTTGCAATCTGCAGGCTGAGGGTTCAAATCTCTGTTACTAAATATGCTTGTCCTTTCAGCTGTGGGAGTGTTATAATGTGATGAATCATCCCACTATTCATTGATAAAAGAGTAGCCCAAGAGTTGGCAGTGGGTGGTGATGACTAGCTGCCTTCGTGAAAAAAAACAACAAAATATATATGCATTTGCAAGAGATTATACTTTTTTAATATTTACATACGCCACATGCATAATTTTTCTTATTCAATGGTTATTTGATAGTGTTTACTCAGTCAAATTAGATTAAGTAATCAATAATAATTTTATGTACATTATCCTTTATACTGATATTTGTATACACACACACACACACACCTTTATCTAAATTGCAACTAAAGTGTTTGAATCATGTTTAAGTGGTCTTTATAAGTATAAATATAAAATAATTGGAGTTTGTAATTATAACACTTATTTTCTTTTATTTTGCAGTTATTTGAAATCAAGAAATTTTAGATTAAGTCAAAAGGAACCAGTTACAATTATTCCTGGAATGTCAACATCACTGGCTGTTTACTTTATGCCCACCTGCTGGATCAGCTATCAACAAATTGTTAAATTTTTTGTTGAGGTGAATATTAGCAAATAATGTATTTATATATTTATTGATGTAGACCCATAACATGTGTATTAAAACATAAGACCAGGTTTTATCATTAAGTATGGTGGTACTTAATAGTAGGAATCTTTAATTTTTAAGTTTATGATCACAATATCAGCAACTGTATTTAGGTGTTTCTGTCACTACAGAAATGAAATATCAATCATGAGAGACAAATCACTATTGTCACAACAGTACTTTGTACATTTTACAACACAGTTTAATGTCACATTTTATAAAAATTCAAGGAAGAAAACAAAGATAATATTTTCAAACATGATTAAGTTTGTTTTAGTCTTTATGCCACTGATTTAAGTTCTGTCTTGATCATTGTTACCATCATTTCAATGTGTCTTGATGCAAATATATTTTTTTATGTCCATTTTTATTTGGTAATCTGTCTTGTCTAAGTTTTTGAGTGTCTTTCCATGTGGTGCAATGGTCAATAGAACAAATATGATCACCAAAAGTGAATGTTTTGGAACTATATTATCTTGTAGCATTTTAATATTTGTTTTTTCTAAAGTATAGTGAACTTACTGTACTCCAAACAACATGGACATAGTATGATATACATGTATAATATTATGAGTGTCTGACCTATTTTCACTTGGGTTAGAATTTAATTGTTTTTAGGGTGTAGGATAGTGTAGTGAACAGCTTATATATATATATATATATATAATTTTTGTTTTAGGTCACTAGGTGAAACTAATGGAATATGGTTGCATCAAGTTTCTTGTTTGTAGATGATCTGAATATATTGTCTTTATAGATTTTTTGGTTATTTTAGAATGGTATCAATTAGTTTTGAAAATGTCCCATAATGACTTTAATTCTGTCTCTAAATATCTTTTGAATGTGATTCATCTGTCTCTGTTCACCAGTGTTTTCATGATACCTATTTTAGTTGATTCTGATTGGCAGGAGAAAGGTGTAGTTAACTGTTAGGATTTGTTGCTTTTTTTTTCTGCTCATGTCTGTAACCAAGACATCCAAGAAGGGTAAATGGTGTTCAGTAAAGATTTATTTGATATCATTAACAACTTAAACAAGGTTAAAATATTTTGTCAGTATTCACCTGATATAATCTAATACAGTTTTTCAAAACAAACAGTTATAGCTTTCTGTCAATTGATACAAATGTGCACATGCAATAATTTTATACAGGTATAAAGGGGTTCTGGATGTTTATTTATATTAGGTTTACAATAAACAGTTTAGAATCTCTTTTGCTTACATCTGACTGTTTAGAATAGTTTTGTTAGATACAATTATAAGTTTGAAAATTATCTAACTATTTACCAAATTTCTCAGTGTTATTTAACAACTTGACAACATTTTTTATTAAAAAGGTAAAAATTTACTATTTCACCTAAATTTATTCCAACATTTGAAATGAAAAGGAAGTTAGAGAAATCTGCTGGAAGAATTATTATTGTTGCATCATCGAGATCACGTGACTGGTGTGGCGCCACCTATTTTCTAGAACTATCCTGTACCTTGGCGAATGCTCTAGTATTTACTAGATATAGGGTAGTCTGGTATGTAAAAGAGGGTGACAACGTGACGGCAATGTAATGTGTGTGTAGATTGAACTGATTAATTGAACTGCAGTCACAGGGTATTGTTGAAGTTAATGTTCGTTCGTTATAGTGTTTGTTTTAGCGCGAGTGTTGAGATTGGGTGTATCGTAAAGCTATATTCGGAAGGAATAAACCAGTTTTGTTGGGTGAGGACTTGTGTCGTTGGAGTTTCGTCGGAACGAGGTTGCGGAAAAATCGATTAGCGAACGGAGACGTAACATTATTAATGATGTTTTGAAAGAAGCTGAAAAGAAGTAAAAATGTAATATTTTTTAATAAATGGAAAATATAGATAGCATTTAATGGAATTTAAAAGTATTTTAATGTTAAATCTAAGAAGGTAGGTAAAGATAATTTAAACTTGATTTATCCAGATTAGATGTTTAAGAGCAGTGTAAGGAAATAGCATTGAGAAGACTGTTAACTAAACAGATTTATTGTTAGATGATTTGATTCAATATGATAACTTATTAATAAAAATAAAAATATCATATTTTTTAAATGAAGCATTTATGAGTTTTTGAAAGGAAATATTTCAAGAACACTCCAGTTATATGGTTTCTCCTGAAGTTCATATAAAGGATGAAGTTTTCTTACATTTATAGTATCAGCTTTGAATTTCTACAGTTACAGTTTAACTAAGTTCTTAGCTTGGACTCTTTCCCCATGTATCATGAAAGTGTCTTTTCTTGTCTTTAAGAAAAAAATCATCAGATTTTACGATGAAATGTTATAATTAGCTAGAATTGGGGGTTCAACGGGTTATCCATGGTAATTCTAGCCTTTCTGTTTATTGATTTCATTATTAAACTGAATACGATTAAATTTTAAGAATAGTTATCTACATTTCTAAAACAGGATTTCTAGACAATCTACATCACTTCAATGTTAACAAATTGTACATAAGAACCTATGCTGACAAAAAATGTACATCAAAACTAATGAGGTATGCATTAGAGTTTTAAAGTATTTATGAGAATAATTTCAAAGATATTTTTAGAAACCTCCATATATACTTTTGTTTACTGATTGATATACATGGATGACACTTTTATAGATATCTTAAGTCTATATCTTGCTGAATTATTTTATAAACATCTCAACAAATTACGTACTAGATTTGCACACTTAAGAGAAGTTGTGAAGTAGAAAACTGAAGAAAGTTGATATTTCCAGATATGTCAATCCATAACTCAGAGAAAGGACTTCAAAAACAGTTTTCCAGAAAACCACTCATTCGGATGTCTACATAACTTGGGACATAGTTTATAATTAATTTCACAATTTTGGTATCTTATAAACACTATGAAACAATACAAAGAAATTTATGGCAGGTGAAAGTATTCCTTTGGGTATTAAAGAAAAGTAATCACTTTTTAAAGGTTAAATGAGTTTTCATCAGGAATTAAGGATTATATTGGCTACAAGTTCTTTACAGTATATTTTACAGTAAACCCTGTTTAAGTTTTTTTTAATCTGTTTATCACATTTCCTGGGATAACCTGTGCTATAAAGAGAGTGTGGTGGAAAACTATTAAATCTGTTATACCTCAACAACAATCCTATAATTATAACTGTAGTTGTGTCATTAAGTGATTTTGATAATGATGAAGATTTTGATGGAAGGGAAATTGAGAGAATTACATTTTAACATAAAAGAACATAAGAGGTGATGTGATGCTAGTGGTTAGAGCTTTGGACCTGTAATTGAAAGATTTATGTCCTTGAGCAAGACACTTTACCCAAAATATGCTTCAGTCTACTCAGCTGTAGATTGATTATAAGCTACAGATTCCCAGTTTGCCCCTGAAGAAGAAAGATCCACCTTTCGAAAGCTCTCGGGGTTATAGGGTTTTTATTCACAGCTACAGGAATAAATGGAGGTTAATCTATTATGTATTGGTATCCCAACCAAGGAACATGTGAAAACAATTTTATTGGTGTGTGTGTGTGTCAGAGGAAAACAAAAATAAGCACCAGTTCTGTGTGGATTTCAGAAAGAGAAAAATACTTAACTCAACTAAAGGAATGTGTTACTTTCACTATCCTTTCATATCTGTGAACATCTACAGCAAATAAAACTTCTTATCTCAGCAGTAATCTTCAGTTAAGCTGAAATTAAGAGGTATGTTACAAGTTTCCAAAACAGAATGTTCTAGGACTGAACATTCTTTAAAGGCAATTGCACAAAACTAAAGATAAACAAAAAAGGCATCTGAAAGTAATGTTAGGATAATGGGCCTTTATACTTTTGTATTCTGGCCAGCTTTTTAGCAACTGAGGATAAAAGATAAATCTGACTTCAAAGATAAAAATGATTGTAACCAATAACTTTGATTGGAAGTACATATATTCAAATTTAACTATTACCACAAATTCCTAGAATGCCATGTCAGAAGACCACTCTCATTATTATAAAGGAGGAAAACCAGAGTTTATAGTATCTTTATCTCTATATATAACCAGCATGTCAAACTTCATGAAAAGTAACCAAAAACGTACTTTTGATAGATAATGTACTTTTCATGTCCTAACCATGAGTGACTATCTTAAGATAGGATTTAATTGGGTTTCCAACTGGATACATCCTGTTCACTCAGACTGTGTAACTAACCACAGACAACCTGAACTAGTATTTTGTAAAAAACATATTTGAATAAATGTGTATTTATTTTTTAAGTTGTTAAATGCTTAAAGCCATGATATTTGCATATCACATTTTTTGTGAAAAATAACTGTTCTTAATTGAGAGTTAATTGTAAATAAAATCATATTTATAAACCTTGTTTAAATGAATATCCTGGAACTCCCTGATATTTGTTTAAAATTATTCCATGTATGTAGCTGCACCTTGCAATATTCAGCTAGTTAAGTTAAGATGTAGGTGGTTTAACAAGTAAACATTAGCAAAACAATATTTTCAAACTTTTTTAGACAAATAGGAGTTTTTTAGTGTAAAATTCTAAACTCTTCCAATAATTGTATGTTTCATATTTTCTGCTTTGAACTATTATTGATGAATTTTTGGCAATTTTAGGTGACTTAAAAACTTTCAGATATTTGCAACTGTAACTTCAGATAACATTTGTATTGTTTCCATACAAGTATCTTAGTCAAAGGTTTAGAGAAAGAAAGATGAACTTGTTTTTCACATCTTTCAATGAAAAGCTGACAGGAGATAGAGGAGGGCCCTTTTGAGTGCTGTCTTGCATGTTACAAAACTCTACATTCCATTGGAAATAGAAATGGATGTGAAAACAATTTCTTTGATTTTTTCTTATACAAAATTGTAAATTATATTAAGTATATTTTCTGTTGGTTTCATAATTTTCTTTTGGTTGCTTTGCTACTAGCCAACAAAGCTGAAATAGTGAAGTGTTTGTGATGGTCTTATAGGGTACTTCTGTAGTTATTTTTTTAATAGCTGTTATACCTCGAAGTCTAAAGTAGTCTTATTTTTGCTTTCATATAGGCCTATGTAGTATTCAAGAAAAGTCTAGAAAATGGTCCCATCTTTCATTGTAAGGATTCATCATCATCACATTCTTGAAATAAAAATAATTAATTGAGAATTCTCTGGAAGAGTATGACGTTTTTGTTTACCAAGAAATGTGTAGTTGGTTTTTGATTCTGTTTGTTGGTCAATCACTTGTCTCATCTGGTTTTTATTTTGTAGAATTCTGTATTTATATCATGTTTTATTGAAGAGTGACAAACTGCAATGAATTTATAAGCTATCGCATGTAATGTAATATTATTTCAAGAAGCATGTCAGTTTTAAAGTTATCAGTAAATATACAATGTGTAAGAAAACTTATGTCAACAATTATACTCAAATAGGAAAATATTTTTCAAAGTAAAAAATGTGCCCATAACAAATTTCCAAGATCTGTATAGATATTAAAAGAAAATCATAATATTGCAATCATATTAACATGTGATGGGCTTATCACAGTCAATCTTGCATGCCATCCAAAAGCTTGAGGGTAGGAAAACATTTGCGTCTGAAGTGGTTCCCACCTTTGTATTAACTGCCCATGTCAGTAGTGGAAGGACAATGTTCAGTGCCAACATTTTCCATTTGTTAGGACTTTTAACATTTATAACTAACAGCGTACTTGTTAGACCTAAAGTGCTGAGGTCGGCACATGGAGAAAGATAAGCAGATAGAAGTCATAAATGTGATCATACAGGTAGCCGATCATATCATTATGGAGCTGGGAAGTTTTATGATAGTCATCTAGCATCTTTATGAGGCTCATATGTTAATTTAAGTTACTAAAAGAATGTGAAACATTTCGACTGCTTGGGAATGCTAATAGAAGATGTTCAGAAATGTAAAAAAAAAAAAAAAGAAACTGCCTCACACTGGACAACACAAGTACAACTTGAAAAGAAACTGCTTCACACTGGACAACACAAGTATAACTTGAAAAGAAACTGCTTCACATTGGACAACACAAGTACAACTATGCACTGTAAGTCTTCATCTTCTCCAAGATGAGGAACTAGATAGTGGAAACAGAGAAAGGCAACAAATCAAGAATGAAGAAACAAGTTTGGCAGATGTGACTGTGAACACTAGAAGGACTGGAGCCTGCAAAAATCAGGAAGAAGAAATTAGTGAAAATGAAGGATCAATTGAGAACAAGCTTAATGAAGGCTGACACAGAATCACAGTAGAAAGAGATAGAGAGTAGTGATTTAGTGACTTGTAGAGACCTCTGGTGGTTGAAACCATTTATTTTTATTGTAATTGTTCAGAAATTCTAGTAAAAAAAATAATCCTATTATAATTATGCCTATGCTCTGTAATTTTAAGTAAAGCAAAGTTTCTCAATAAAGGAGTTACTGGAACTGAATAGGTGCCTAACATTGATATTATTTACCACTGCAAGTTGTAATGGTTTTGGGTTTTCTTGTTAAATATTCAATAAGAAACCAAAATTGTAAAAAAGAAGGGGATAATTCTTTGTAAAACAATAATATAATTTGAAAAACTAGCATTTCTTATTAGAAGCATAAAGAATATAGGTTAAGGTAAATATAATATTATATGGCTTTATACGTCAGGTTTGTCAGCTGCATGATCAGGACTGAGTTGCCCTTGACTTTTAACCACTTTAGATTAGCACTGTGTACTTTTTTGCACACAACTAGAATACGAGATGTAGTTGAAACTGTACGATAGCACAAAGAATGGTAACGTTGCAGTTGCTACAGCAGAATTAGCATTAGACTTATGGGAAATACTGTGAAGATAACTGTTTATTGAAATTCAAATTAAGGATGAGAAATATTTAATACCTTAGTTTGCTTGTACCAGCATTTTATTCATATAAAACTGTTCTTAGTCTTATTACTGGGTTACTTTGAAATATTTTCCACTTTAACAAAAAATTGCTGTAGACCTGTAACATATATATATGTATAATTTATATAAACAAACCCAAGATTATTTAAATAAAGAAATGCACTAGTTTGGAAGTTAGTTTTAAATTAATCTTGCTTAATTTAAACTCAGGCAAATTTACTTTTCAAAAATTATGATTTTAGTTTTAAGAATTTGATTTTACCACTGCCATGTAGTGAAACACTTACTACTAACCTAAAGATTCTTATGTGAAATATGAAAAGAGCAACACTAAAGAATATGGATTCATGACACACTATAAAAAGTTCTAAGATTAACTATGGTTTGTAGCTAAGTAGAAAGGAAACACTAATGAGTGGAACTAAACCTAAGGTTAATGCATTGCTTGTCTTGGAAAGTTTTTTTCAAGAATTCTCCTTATGTTGGCTTTTATTTTGTAGCTGCTCTTGACATTTTCTATTTTGCAAGAATCAGATTGATCACTATTCTAGAATACAATTTGGTGAGGAGAGGGTATGTTTTACAACCCCCAAATCTCAGACTGAGTTTCCCATAGTTCACTCACCTTACTATGGGGAAAATCTGAATCTCTCACTTTGACTGCAAAAAAGTAAAAGTGAAAAAAAGGACAGAGTGTAAACAAAGGGCAAAGTTATCTTTATTCAGTACTCAGAACAGGGTAAACAAGTGCATTTACAACTGAAACCTCTTTCTGGTCACAGAACAATATTATCAAATTCTCTGTCTTGTTCTCAATATTTTCTGTGAATGAATTTCTGGGTTGGGTTGAGATAGCACAGCAATTATATACAGAATATAATAGCACCATATCTCATAGTGTGCATGTATTACCTACACCAGACTTGGTCATTCCAAAAGTAAAATAGTAATATCCTTGAGGTATCACATGACTTGCCAATGGTAAAGATCACTACTAACATTAACATATTGTATTTGGACCATGTATACTACAGCAATATATCCTATGAGAAAGTTCATGTGACACTAAAAAAGGAATGAGCCAGAACACTATATAACAATATATGAGAATACAAGTTAAGAAAGAAGAAAAAGAAGAGAGAGAAGAGACTGGAAATAGAAAGAATAAGAGCACAAAATGAGATTGTAAAGCTCACCCAGCAGAAAGATGAAGTACCCAAGAATGACAATGGAGTCCCAAGCTCCCAAACTTGATGAACTGAAAGACAACATGGGTGCTTTCCTGGAGAGATATGAAAGATTTGCCCAAAGTCAGAACTTGGACAAAGGTGGCTGGGCAGTCGGTCTCAGCCCACTTCTCACAGGAAAAGGCCTACAAGAATATGCAGGCATGACGTCAGAAGATGCCATGGATTATGGTAAAGTAAAAGTCATCACTGAAACAGCATGAACTTACGGAAGAAAGTTTTCATCGGAAGTTCAGAGAAGTCAAACCTGACATAAGAGAAACTGTATTTCAGTTTGTGGCATGTCTATGGTGGTACTTCACAAGATGGACTGACATGGCCAAGTGTGACAGTAGTTTTGAAAGACTGACAGATCTACTAACATGTGAACAGTTCATGATCACATGCTCAACTGACATATCACTGTTCCTAAAGGAGAGAGCACCAAAAGACGTGGACAAGATGATCAAGCTGGCAGAACAGTATATGGAAGCCCATGGAGGGAATATAACATGCAAGTCCAAGAATATCCAGTTAAAGTTGAAACCAATGATGGTTGATCAGGAGCAGGAGTCTACAAAAGGTGACAGGAAGTTACCAGACAAATGGGAGAAGAGATGCTATATTTGTTATAGAATAGGGAATATTGCAAAGGAGTGCAAGTCCATTACTAACAAGCAACAGCAGAAATCTCAACATAAAACAGCTGGAGCTACTTACAAAGATAGTGATGGTAAGAAACAAGAAAAGAGTGATTGTCACCATGAATGCTGCTAGAAGAAACGTAATCAAGAAAACACTTCAGATTCAGAACAAGAAAGAAGTGCTATTTTCATGATTGATCATTGTGTGACTAATGGTCGGCTGAAATTAGCCAATGGATCAACAGTGTCAGTAGTGATCGAAGCATGTTACAAATATTGAGAGGTGCCAACAAATTGTAACATGCCAATATGTGAAGGCGATGTTGGGGACAAGAAAGTGAAGGTTCTGCAATACACTGAGTGAAGTAGTGGAGCAGTGAAAACCAGTCTAGTATCTTATGATCAGATGACAGGGAAGGTGCACTTTTGTGTGCTAATTGATGGGACAGTGAGAAATTTCCCCTAGCTAAAATATAGGTGGTTACTCACTACTACGTGGAAGACCTTGAGGCCATGTGTATGAAGGCAGTAATATATGACTTGGTGATTGGAAACAGCAGGATGTAAGAATTTGGAGGAACTAGACAAAAGGAAGACTGCTGAAGCAACTGCAATCATCACAAGAGCTCAAGGGAAAAAGAGCAAGCAAGATATCAAGCCTCTTAAAGTCTCCAAAAATGACATCCCAAATGTAGGTTCATGAGACCTGAAGGAAGCACAGAAGAAAGACACTCACTGCAGAAACTTCAGGACAGTGACCGAGAGAAAGTCAAACACAAGATAAAATGGAAAACTGAGGACTGGAAAGAAGTATTGAACTGAAACTATCAGAGCAATTCTAATGGGTAAGCCAAACCCATCAAAAGGAGCAAGAAACACTTCTATAATAAGAAGGCCAGTGATCGATGTTTCAAGGTCGGACAGAATGTCTTAGTTCTGCTACCCACAACTAACAACAAAGTCACCCAGGCAGTGGAAAGGACCTTTTGCAGAACAGAAAGTGGTCAACAGAATGCCTTATAAGGTGAAGGTGGATGGGAATACCAAGGTCTACTACATTAATCTGTTGAAGAGGTACTTCGAGAGGGAAGAAGACCTTATGGATGCAGCTATTGAGGTATAAATGGACATGGAAGGTGTGGCTGTTATAGATGCAGAAGCAGAAGACTGAATTTGTTATAGAAGATAAAGACCTAGTGGGCGTAAGAACCTCAATAAGTGAAGAACTGACTGGCAAGAAGAAAAAAGAGGTACAAGATCTATTGTGCCAGTATAAGATAGATCACAAAAGACAGACCTTAGGCAATACAAGATCAGGATGAAAAAAAGGGATCATGTCAAGGTGAAGACCTACTGGAGGCCCTATGAGAAGAGACACCAACAAGGAAACTGCAAATGTTGGTGTAGACTATATGAAAAGACTTAGGATATAAACTAAGAACACTCTTTGAATATGGTCTAAAAAATATTTACAATATTTTTCTTGAAGAGGAGCTTTTTGTTGGATATACAAAACTGTTTAGTGTGTTATTATTTAGTTTATTTTGTGACTTTACATTTAATGATTGTTTAGCTTTTAAGACAGAAGTGTTGAAGATAGATTGTTTTAAAAGTGTTAGTTGTGACAAATTTTGTTACATAACTCTGTACTAATTATACATTGTGTTTGCAATTGCATTGTTGTCTAGGCTTTATTAATATTGTTGACGTCACATTACTCGAATCTTTGGTAATTTTCTCATTATTTTAACTGATAGTGTTACATTATAGTGCTTCTCGCATATTTTGTTGAAAATTCAAAGCCTCAGTGTCAATGTATATATATATATATAGATGGCTCATGAATGTGAGGTAAATAGAAAGTAAAGTGAAGTGTAGTCCAGACAGAAAATTAGTTAGCAAAAGAAAATGTGAACTTTGCCATCTTGTGAGTGATTAGCCTTAAGGGGCAATATTTTAAAATGAGTTTCACAGTTTAGTAGAGATAAGAAGAATTTGTCTTGTCAAACTGTGTTCTAAAATAACTAAACCCATCTGTGTGAATTTTGATGAAAATGAGACAATTATTTAAAGTTTGAGATACAGCTGTGGTAACCAATGGAGTAACATGAGTGAATCTATTGCAGATTGTACAGTAAGAAGCAAACTAGAGAAAAATAGCCCATCTTGTTAATTGGATTCTAAAGTAATTGAATCAGGCTGTGTGGAATTTTGACAAGAAAAGAGAATTATTTAGAGTTTTAGATACAACTTTGATATCCTATAGTCTAAAGAATTTTTGTACATACATTTGACTTGGTTTGAATATATTATTCTAAAATGAGTGGATTATATGCTGTTTGTGTATTGTTTGAAGTTATCACCAACAAGTCACAGACACCCACTGTTGAAGAATTCTCAGCCCAACAAACTGACAGCAGTGAAGGAATGTATCAGGTTTTATAGAAAATTAGCAACAGATAAAGTGTCACTGAACACTTCAATAGATTTTTGTATTCCCTTGTTAGACTATTGTTAAGTGTCCAGAAAATTACGTGTTTAAGCATGCCAAAGATAGAGTTTTATGACAATTTGGAATGGGCTAAACATTTGACTTTATGAAATCTTTGTATGATATATGACTGTGTATATAGTTTAAGTCCTCTAGTCATCTGTGCATGGTTTGTAAATTGATTTTTTTTAGCTAGATGAATATATAGTTTTTTAATATATATTAACTTTGTTTTATTTTAAACTGATTTGTTTAGTTTTTGTTTCATTTGTATTCTTTTATGCTTTGCTAGGTATAGTGCAAAGCTTAAATTAAAATCAAGCACACATTATATTAAAGACACCAATGAAAAACTAGTAATGTTCTGTAAACAACGAGTAGCAATATTTTATTATAAATGCCTTTTTTTTTTAATTTAAGATTCTATAGCTTCTGTTAACACACATACATCTGTGACCCCCCAGAATATGCTTTTGGAATACATAAAACTTGTATTTTAATTTCGATGATGAGGAACCCACTTTGAGACTAATAATAATTGTTGAAAAAAACTCTCCAACATTCCCCATCCAATAAAACTCAACTCACAAACAAAATTGACACTAACAAACCCAACAACAGTACATTACACTGCAGTTTACCTTTTGTCCCTGAAACCAGCTCAAGAATTATCCACACTTGGACAAAGCTAGCCATTAAACACAATATTCCTGTCAACGTCAAATTCTCACAAAAACCTGACCCTAAATTAAAATCGTTACTAAACAAAAATTATTTAGAATCACACAATACCAACGTCATTTACAAAATAACATGCAATA
>NW_013666788.1:185986-194197 GCF_000517525.1 Limulus polyphemus
ATTTACAAGGGGCTCTAAAATACATGTACCTAAAATTCTATTTCAGATTAAAATTGGTTTCATTATTGATTGCTGGCTTGCATGGAATTAGTTTCACTTTCAGCTCTTAGTCCTTTATATATTAAAATCCATGCTTAATAGTTTTAGATTGAAATAGTTTCAAGGACCAGAGGCTTACTATGAGAACACATGAAGATAAATTTACTTATTTATTTACCTATGGTAAAATGTATTTGTCGATTAATTTATGCTATTTCTTTGCTATTAATCTGCCATTTCCATCAGTAGAATAATCAGTGAGTTTCATTTATGGGCTGCTTTTCTGATGTCTTTTCTTGGTATTAAAACCTTGCTTTATGAAATGTAGGTAGTAGAAATGTGGTAGCATTTAAAAATACTGTACAAATATATGGTTAGAATGTTCAATAAATATTCATCCTCTGCTATGACACATCTGGTGCACAATCTTCTAAGCAAAAAAAAAAGATTCATAGATTTTCATCTTATAATATTTATGTATATATTAAAATTAAAAGTATTTTGAGATATCAGATCACAGTGCCAATTTGTCGCTGATTTTAGCATCACCTAACACAAATAGTGCTATATGCTTAGCTTCTAAAACTGTTGCTTGGATCAGGGAACCATAATTTTTCCTTTGGACACTCAGTATTTTAAAATAAAGGGTGTCTTGCATCTTCAAACTCTGAAGCCTGGAGAAAGCCGTGGATTCATAAACTCGTTAAATAATAATGTATTAACATTTAGATATTGAAAACAAATCTACTGAAATTAGCAAATATCCAAAGTATAAACATTTTTTGGAATATTTTATGTTTGTTATTATTTTCAATGCAAAGGCATGTTTGAATATGTACGTCAACAATACTAAATCCACAGGAGGATGGCAGTTTTGATGTGGTGCTTCTTGCTGATCTAGAAAAAATTACAGTGGACCATTTAGACATTGTGGATTTTGGATCATGTGTAGTGCAAGGAGAAATGACAAAACAGCTGAAAATTTCAAATTCTAGGTATGGGTATAATTACGTATTAAATTTTGTTTATATTTAGAATATGGTTAAACACCAATTGAATATTTCAACTGGTGATTAGAGGTTTAGGATCTTAACATTATAGTTGCGTATTAAACTTTTATTTATTGTGAAACACCTATCTAACACCTCAACTTCTTGTCAGGTGTGCGGGATTGCAACAACAGTCATGTATTAACTTGTTATGTTCATGATGAAATAATCATTTGATATTTCAACTGTTGTTTAGTGTATTTCATACAAAAAAAATGTTTAGACTATCACTGTAATACTGATTGTACTTAAATTTATAATGCTAATGATATGCTTATTAAATTGGAAAACCTGTTCTCTGTAGAATGTGAACCTGTTTAATATGATGATTTACGTACCTAAAACATTATTTGACAAATGCCTGTTTGTGTGTTTGCATATAATTGGTGAACCGCTGGACTGATTGTTATAGAACTAACCCTCCTATGCAATTTGTGGGGCCCTATGTCTTCCCCAAGCATTTAATGGGTATGTCATCTAGTATTAAATAAAGGAAAATGTATAAATATATATTTTGATTAACAGTTAAATGTGTCACTGATAGAGCTGGGCAATTAGTGGTATATGCTAATTGATTTATCTGTAACCCCATTAATCAATTATATTAATTAATGTATTAGTACAGTTTTCTTCAAACCATAGTGAGTACAAGCAAAAAAAAAAAAAACATCAGTGGAGGGTATTGCCAGCCACTTACTTTCCCTCTAGCCAGCAGATCAAAATGAAAGAAGATGAAAATTGGTGCTGCTAGGCAGTTGTCTTCCCACTAATCAGTAGTTGAAGTAAAAAAAAAAGGTTGGCAGTAGGTGGCACCACAAGTTGTTTTCCCTTATGTCATTTGTTCAAAAAGAAGGAAAAAAAGTTGTTTGTGAGTGTTACCAGACAGTTGTCTTTCCTATAATGAGCGAATCACAGAAATAAAAAGTTGGTGGTGGGTATTGCCAGCCAGTTGCCTTTCTTTAGTAAGTAGCTCAAAATTAGTAACAGTGGCAAATAGCCTTAGTAGCTTTAACAGGACAAATGAGCTTGGTGGGAATGGGAATTTTTCCTGAGACCCTTGAATTAGAGCCCTATCCCTCTCCCCCTTATATCACCAAAGGTGAAGTAATTTGAAGTAAAAGAAAAACAACTTATAAGGTTAAAATCAGGGCAGAACATGGATAACCAATTATGTATCTGCGTGCTTAACAACAAACAAACATAACAGCAATATTTTAATTACTTGGATAGGTTTTAATAATCAACAATAGTAATAATTGGAAACGCTAATTATGATTAGTTGATTATTTTTGTGACAGATGATTTTATTTTAGTTTTGATTAATCTGTTGTTGGATTAATTTAAAACGCTAATAACGTTAAACAATGTCCAAAATTTTATGCTGAGGCTTAACTTAGTTTTAACAGTAATGGAAACAGTTTTGGAAAAGGTGAGGAAAAATAGTATAAAAGGCAAATACTATGGGAATGCAAACAACTTAAATGTTTGTGAAAATGAAGTGCATCAGAATACAATAACATGTTGATAGTTTACAGTGTGATTGGTTGTCATCCAAACTATAGGAAAGTGCTACATGCTGCATACCTATCCTCTACAATACTCAAACTTCATAGAAACTACAACTGGAAAAAAAAATTAACAACCCCCATCCATTTCTTAAACAACAAGCACTGAAAATAACTTTCTGTTAATAGTAAACAAGGAAAAGTAGGAAAAGAAACATTGTTTTATTCACTTGTCCAGTAAAACTTTAAAGGCTTGGAATTACTTATTTAAATCACCCACTTCTCACAGGCAGTCAGGAAAAAATACTGATATTGATACATACAGTGATATCTTGTGTGATTGACCACTCAGAGAATAGCTGAAGTGGTACTCATTTCTGTTCTCAGATAATGTGATATCATTTTGGTGGAATAATTCTTGAAAATGTGACGTGACGGGTTCAGTTTGTGTATTATTTTGTTAAATAAACTAGGAGTGGACTCATTTAGCTAAATCACTAACTTTATTTAGATCCAATGATTTTATGAACTTTTCTTTAGTTTTACTGAGAAAGATGTTAGTGAAGGTAATTTTGTAATATGTATCTATATCTTCAGAAAATATTCAGATAGTTAGTTCTTGTGACAATATTGGGCTGATATCGGTGTCTTTCAGGTATTAGGACTAGTATCTCTTCATGTTTAAGTTATTAAGTAAAGCTTAAAAGAACTTGTAGTAGTAGAACTTGTAGATAATCTAACTTTGTAATTCAAACAGACCTATCATAAGAATAAAAAGTGATAGCAGCTATAAAGAAGAAACAAAGGAAAAGTAAATTAAAGAAAACAGTAAATTAAATCAAAATATTGGCAGAACAGAAAGAAACCAAGCTTAATGCTTAAGAGAGAAAAGATTGCTCAAGTTTTTAAGCTGCTGAGGTACTTAGCTAAAAGTACTCACATTTATCCTGAATATTGTCTGACAAAACTAAAAACATTTAAGCACACACTAATTTATTTCAATTTATTTTGAATTAACTCATTTCAGTCATGTTTATTTGTCTTTTGATGAATGTTGATTTGTTATAGAAATACAATTTTTTTAAAAGGTAACTAATAACATCAAATTCATAATTCTCCGATTTTGTTCAAATTTTCAGTTGTGCTAGGATGATAACTCAGGGAAATTTAAGTTGCATGCGCTCAAGATTAAATTAATTTGTGTATGTCCTAATAAAATTTGCTTTATTCAGGCATGCTACTAACAACATTATAACCATTAGTAATAACCAGAAGTAATAAAACTGTAGTACATTCTTTTTCAAGTTTAAGCTCAAATGAAATGTAAGTAACAAACCCAACATCTCACTCATGAAATGAACTTAGTGGTCCTTTAACTAACCTTCTATATTAATGCATATTCACTATGCAAAGAAATTTTGAAAATGTATATATACTGAAGGGGTAGGATAAATATGGTAAACGTGAATACTACACATTCTTCCATTAGAATATGTTTTAGATTTTTACACAAATGAAACAAACTTTTGTATCATTGTTAATACATTTACTCAGATAAATGAATATATAAATGTTTTTTCTAACAAAATGGCATTCAGTAGCTGTGAATTATATGTTTTTATGTGATTATATTATACAGTATGTATTAATATTAACAATTAATCAAATCAAGCTACCTACTTAGATCAAAACTAAATACATTCTGGTAATATCTATAGCTAATTAAATGTACTCTTCTTACATTATTACTTATAAAGAGAAAATTGCATTGTTTAATCATTTGGGTATCCCTGCTGTTAGTGATATTTTTGGCCATAAACCCAACAATATAACACAAGATTTCGCCTGATTAGAAGACTTAGGTTAGTTATAAATGCACATACTAAGCTAACAATGCAAAATAATATTTACAATAAAAATATAATAGTAAGAAAATGAAAACTAATGAAAGTAGATACAATAAACATTATAACCAATACTGGTAATGAAAGTAACATTAACTCTTTAGGCACATCTTTTTTTTTTTTTCAATCATATCATTCTCAAAACCATTGTCAAATAATTGAGGTTTGGAGCCAGAATCATCGTCAGCTTGCACAAGCTAATTTTTCTCTTGAAGTATGAAAGCACTGAAGCAATTTGATGCCTTCTTAAATATAATTAATAAAATGAGACATCAATGTTTTTACTTGCACAATAATTTATTTGTAAAGTTTAAAAAATATAAGTTAAAAAAAACTTTAAAACTACATGTTTCCATGGAAATAATTTCACCATCTTCAGGAGAATATATCATGAAATACACATGAAGTTTTTTATAAACCTAATGTATGTGTATAATTAGCATGTTTTTACAGTGGCACCATTTACAACAATGTAATTTGATGTCATTTTTGGTTGGTTTTCTCATAAAAAATTTTCAACTCCAAATATTACTGATGTTTTGAATAGCAATATACACCATGTTGGATATGAATTAGTGGCTGAGATCATCATTTGTGCAGATTAGGGTTTGTCTGTTGATTTTGTGCACTTGATTTGCATTTCTAGTGGGAAATTCAAACTGCAGTATATGATCACCATACAGAAAAGGGCATGCCTAAAGGGTTAAAAGGAAGAATAGATTATACCTTTTATATGAAAAACATCAAAACTAGTTTTTTTGCTTCATGCACTGTCATAGATTTAACTAGTTAAGTTTAAGTATATGAAATATAGTAGGTTTATTTGTTATTATAATTTTTTGTTGTAGACGAGTAGCTGTAGAATTCAGCATCAACTGTCCACAGCCATTCTTTGTTGAACCCCAAAAAGGTATAATTAGAACAGGAGAAGAAGTTGACGTTATTCTCACTTTTGTACCTCAGGTAAAAATTGACCTTTGACCTTTCAGTCACTTGATACCTAGATCACCTGTTAAAGATCGTCCTACTAGAATGGTTTAATATTATTTTTATCTTAGCATGTTGTAGTGAGAAATTGATTAATATACTTGTGTTTTTTACATAAGGACAGCAATTTATGATCATTAATGTGTACGTCAAGAATTATTTATAAACACATTTACTATCAAAGAAAATTGGTTTTCAAGATCTTCAGTCATGTGGTTATGAATAATGCAGCAAATGTGCTGTATTTATTTATTTTAAAAAGAACATTCAAATTAATATATTTTTTAAAAATTGGATTTATTTTATGCCAAAGTTTTTCATCAAATATCAAAGTTTTTAATTTTAACTTAATAAAAAAATTGGTTTACAGGATCTTCAATTATGTGCTTGTGAATAATACAGCAAATGTACTCAGTGATTCTAAAAAGATTATTCAATTTAATGTTTTTTTAATTAAATTGGGTTTGTTTTGTGCCACAGTTTTTGATATGCAACTGGTAGCTGAAATTAGAAAACTCACCTATGTGTATTATCATGTGTTAACAATATAAATAAAAAAAATAATGTACATTAATATATTGTTGATTCTATTTGTGCATAAACATGATAAACCAAGGTATCATATACAACAGGTTGTTACAAGATAAATATAATGTTTATATAGTTAAAGATGTCTGAGCAGTTGTTATAAGTATACAGAAAATTAACTTGTATTGTTGTAAAAGGTTTTTCAAGGCAGACAACTATTTGTAAAAGCGCATTCATAATAAGAGAAAAGTTAAAATATTTCTTTGGAGTTCAAAATGCTTTTATTGTGAGTAGATTATAACAGTTCTCAATTTTCTTATCTGTTACTTTTTGTGAAAAACTATCAGATGTGTAAAGACTCTCAATACTTCAATTAATTTTCATATAATGTTGTGGCATGCAGGCACATCATGTTTTCTAACTACTTTAATAATATGGAAACTTAACAAATTTTTCATTTATTTGGTTTCTGTGCTGTAATGGTGGGAATGTATGATCCAAAAAGTAATTCAGATTACTTTATTCTGGTTGCTTTATTTGTTCTCTGTGAAGATAATGTCTATTCTGCACAAGACATTTGGGTTTAAAGGATTAACACTGTAATATCCATTGGTGGCCTAAAATAATGTTCACTAAATGTAATTGATGATGTGAGGAAACAGTTTCACAAGATGACACTGTTGTCTGGACAAAGAAAGCAAACTTACCTTTTGAATTCTGGTGCACTTTCTTTAGCCAGTTCTACTAGAAGGTTACAGAGTAAAGAACTATGTTTAAGATCATTGTGTTTAGTTGGACAGAAGTCTATCCTGAGAGAGAAAGAATGCTGTGAGACTAAATACAGCTCAGTAGAAGTGACTGTCTTTTCATATGCAAAAGCACGATTACTGCATTTTCTTTTTTAGTTATTAAATCATAAAAATTGTTTTCATTTTTACCAACCTCATTATTTACCTCACAGTAGGAAGACTCGGTTATCTGACAAAAATCACTCTCCTTATTTCTTGAATGAATCTGTAGTTATTTGTGGGTTAATCAATCTAATCAGTGGTGGGAAATCAGCAGTTTTTATTATGAAAGTACCACAATATAATTGCAGTTTGTGGCATCTTGGACAAACACAACTTACAGTTAAAGGATATTCGATAATAGTTACTTATCCATATTAGTTGAGGTAGCTGCAGTGATATGAACCGTATGCATGGTGCAGTTTTGACTTGTATTGGCTTGGATCTTGACAAAAATTGCCTAACTCTCTAGATATGGATAGGTCAAAGTGCACATATCACAACCTTTCTACAAAATAACATTCAAAATTTAATTGAACTACTTTATTACTAATGTATGCCAATAAAATTGGCTTCAAAATGTAGTTTATAATTCAAATTTTAATATAAGTTTTAGTTTCTTAATTTCAGAAAGAAATATTTAAGTAAATTCTCAGTTTTCACTTTTGTGAGTTTTCTAAGTTTTCGAGGACTTACATCTGTATATGTTAGATACCCTGAGCTAAAATGAAAATTTATAACCTGTTCTTCTTACTTTAATAAGTTATATGTTATAAGCTGAAACTCGCATGCCATACTCCTCCTAGCACAACCTGCCTTTAAAAATATTAATACTTTTCTCTCTCACATTTGCTATTGGATTATTTAAAACCAATTGAAATAAAAGAATTTAATTCATTGCTTTCCATATCAGGTTAGCTCATTCTCTTGAGTAGTTTTGAATTATCCTGCATCAGTATCTCAGTTTACTGTTACCAAGATAACCTAGTAAAGATAAAACTATTTTTAATGCACATATAGCTTAATTAGAGAGTCAGTTAAATTATAATAGTTTTAGGACATTGTATTCTTGTTCTACGTTAATATTTTGTCATAAATTGCATACTTACAATAAATAAAAAAATAATTAAATGCAAAAAATAGGGTTAACTTTCATCGAGACTTTGAGAGCCAAAAAAGTACAAGACCTACATATAAATACTAAATTTCTTGTTTTTTTTAATGTATATTTTTTATTTATTGTTATAAAAGTAACAAATGTAAAAATTAGAAACATATTAAGTTAGATAAACGTTAAATAAAAAATATGTGGAATCTGATTGAGCATGCTGGTAACTCAATGCTGTTTTTAAATAAAGCTTTGTCACTGTGGCATTTTACTTTATCTGAGTGGTAGTAAAGCAATAGATCT
>NW_013666788.1:195197-201978 GCF_000517525.1 Limulus polyphemus
AAAATATTCTGAATATTTTCTCTACAGCTTCAAGGATGTTACAAGGCAGTATTGAAGTGCCAGTGTACTGTTGGAGTTAGGAAAGAGATCACAAGTTGCAAGTTGAAGGGTAAAGGTAGTTGAATGTTTCATTTATTCATGACAAACAATGTTCTTTCAAGAAACAATATAGTTTAGGTTGTTTAAATGGTTCTATATACAGTCTGATATGTAGTGAAGAATTTAGGGCTTAATCATTTGTTTTCTCTTCTATGCATGGCAAGTTTAAATTTGCTGTGAGAAAGCTTAAAAATGTCTTTTACCCACCAGGTAATGTAAATCATTGAGAGAGGAGTGCTGTCTGAAAAATACAAAGATGAGGTTAAAATAACCATAAATGGCAATAATTATAGACTCGGTGTTTAGGCTAAACAACCAATGTTCAAATGTTATCATCCTGCAGTTGCATTTGCATACTATTTATATGAATCTGTTTTGATACTGGGTTTGCTACACATCCTTATCATAAAGTGTGACATTGCATACACAAGTGCTAAATTCATCATGAACTTGTGATATTCTCAGGTGAACTGATTGCAGTGTAAGTATTAGCCAGATCTGTGTTATTGAACTGGAAATTTGAAAGTAATCTGAATTTGAGAACTTGACTGAGTTTTAAGTTGCATAAGAAATAGACTAGACACACTTGAAGAAAAGTGAAAACAGTCTTTGTTACAGATACCAAAAAAGTGCATACTTGCATAGACAAATGAATGATCTCATCTATTAAATCAGTGAACTGACCTGCAACTTTTCTTTTCTCAGGCTAGATCTCGGTGGATCTAAGCACATTGAAACTCAAGTAGAAATGAGTAAAGTATAAAGGCTCCAATCATGCAAGAAACCTCATATTCATTTTGTTTTTGTGATGGTATCACAACATGACTGGTCATTCTCTCACAGCATTTGTCATCTGCAATATATATCATTCACTCAGCCAGCAAAGTTTGTTGCAGTTGTTAACCCTTTCAACATGGATGTACTGCAAAGGCAACTTCTGTGTTTTATGGACTATTTGTTTATACTGAAACTGCAAAGAAATTAATTAAATGAGCAATATATCACGCTTTTCCCTCTTCTTCTGTTTCAAGCTTGTCTTTAAGCTGACAGTTGAAATTGAACTTTAAAATTAGCCTTTGAATTTGCAGCATGGTCTAGGAGCACATTAACTTTTCTTTCTTCTTAAGAATGCCTCCATTCATATGGATGAACAACTCTTAAACAAACAACTACACTGAACCATGTGATAAATAACCCTTACCTGTAAAGGAAAAAATGATAAAAAAATGTAAAACATATTTTAATATGTATTCATCTTTTAATAATAAATTAAAATGTTTTGATAAACTTGCTTAGACCATCATGAGGTATAAAATGATAGTTCTTTAATTAAACTAGGATTGAAAAGCAAAATCCTGAGAAATTACAATAATGAGGTGAGAATGCTCTATTATTATGTGCTTTGCAACAATGATAAGGTGAATAAAAACAGGAAAGTATCATTCATTGGTAACAGATGATAACTATAAAAAAAATACTGTGCATCTTATAGCATATATAACATTGATATACAAATATACAATGCTAAAGTATAGACAGTTACCAAGTTAAAACAAACACAACCCAAAAGAAGGTTGGAGTTGGTTGCTTAACACATAGTTTCTTTTATCAAGAATTATCTTTTTGATTTAATTGTTGTTAATATTCTGATGTTTGAGAGGGCGATTCCACATCTTGTAGTTTCACCATGTTCAGATATTGTCAGGGAGCAAGGAGTGTTTAGCATTGTACTAGTTTTTACCAACTAGCCCACGTGTTCAAAAGTTCTTACTTTGAGATGATTTTTGGTTTTGACAAAGCCGTAAAGTCTCCACATGACTATAGATATAGAAGTCATGAATAGTAAGGGGTTGATAATTTGTTTTTGTTATAGAAAAGGGCTTTCAAATAGAAGGATAGTTTAAAAAGTATTTTCATATCAACTTGAGGAAAGTGTATTTTTATAATACCTATGAGTGTGCTTTTGTTAACAAGGCTTTGTTTACTAATATGTGACATTTAGAAGCAGTTGGTGCTTTGGCATTATTAATAGATTTGTTAGTTAGGAATATCGGAGTGACTTCTAAAATGTGTTGAGGGTAGCCATTGCATTTAAGAGTATTATGAATAAAAGACATTTCATAATGGAGTGAACAAAAACTAGAGCTTAAGTTGTAGGCTCTGTTAAACAAGTATGTTACTAAACTATTTGTGTAAGAGAATGGGATAAAACTATTAAATTTTTTGTCCCATTCTTCCTGGTCTTCTTTTAATTCTGTCAACAATTAGGAATTACATTACATACATATTTTAATTTATTTCAGGTGTATTTCCACATATTATAGCTAGAAAATATGGAAAGAAGAACAAATGGTCTAAGGACTTAGTACAGAAAAGTAACAATGAAATCTTACTGAATTTTGGCATGATTCCAGTTGGTTGTTCAGTTTCATTACAATTCTCTCTCTACAACACTATGAAGGTAACAAAGCAGTAGTGCATTAAACCAACTTAATAATACGTAAACATAGTTTTATGAAGATAAAAAATTATGTACTTGTGGTATTCTCAGGTGCACTAATTTCCCTTTAGTGTAAATTGGGTATGATCTGTAGAATAACAGGAGGTTAAACAGAAAATGTCTTGTGGAAATAAATCTGAATTCTCAGACTTTAACTGTGTTATGAAAAGAAACAGACTTGACACAATGCAAGCATAGTAAAAATAATCTATTTGTTTTACAATCATTCAGAAATGAGTGCATTGATTGAGGATGGTGCCTTTACAAGAGTTTCCAGAGATCTTTGTGAAGAAGATGAATGATCTTTTCTGGGGTTGATGAAATATAGCATTATATATATACAAAACAGTAATACTATTCTTTCCTAGGAAGCATGCACTACCCATATAAATTTTAGTTATTCCTATCAAATAATGTGATATAAGATAGGAATTACATGACCTGCTAGTGAAAAAGATTGATGTCTATTCTCACACCTAGAATGTTTAATGTTAAAGGAATCTTTCCCACAAGAAGGCAGATGTGACACCATAACAGTTGGTAACTATAGCAAAAGGAATTTGGACACTTCCATGATCAGTGTTCTCTAGTTTAAAAAAGCATGCATTTATGTATACAGAATCTTTTTTAATTAAGTAACTTTGATGTAACATACAGTTTAAGTACAACAAGGGACCATCTAGGCTCTCTCATTCACTAAACTAAACTAGTAAAAAAAAATCAAATATTCCACTACATCTGAAGGTAACCTATTCTAAAGGCCACCCACCCTGTTAGGAAAATAAAACTGCCTTAGCAGAAGATGATTCCTACCCTGTCAAACTTTATATTTGTACTCCTAGCTCTACCATTTTTACTATTAAGTATGATAAAGATAGTGCATTGACACTATCAATTCTCTTAAAAATCTTAAACACCTCAATCATGTCTCCCCTATCTCTTCTTTTTCTTCGAAAGTACTCAAGTTCAGAGATGTTAATATGTCCTCACATGATAATCTTTCCATTCCTGATATCATCCTACTAACATTCTACTGAACTTTTTCCAACAATTCAATGTGCTTCCTAAGGTATGGAGCCCAATCTGAGCACAATAGCCCAAATGTGGAATAATCAGTAACCTATACAATGAAAATGTAACTGCTTTAGACTTGTATTCAATATTTCTGTATGTAGAACTTAAAATCCTATTTACCCCACCACCAGCAACAGCTTAAGAGACTGATAAATTAGAACAACAAGATTCTTTTCTTCTACAGTGTTGTTGGTAAATGTGAAATGATGTAGAGATGGCAGTGCCAAAAAGAATGGAAACAAGAACGTAGGGATGGTACAGCTATACATAGATCATCCGTACATGACTTTCAGTATTAAAATTTAATGTTATACTGTAAAATGCATGAGTACAAAATGGTTACGAGGTCAGTCAATTCAACTGACTTTGTAGTGAGAGTCTGTAATAATCAAGACATGTTTTGACTCAACTTGACTTTCCTTATACATAAGTCCTAGGCTCTTAGTTAAAATACATTGATATCTACCTTGACATGACCATGATATCATGATAAACAAACTGCATACCAACAGGCAGGAATATATATAACTTCCAACTGCAGTAAAGTCAATTATGCATTTTACAGTGAAACATTAAATTTTAATATTGAGAGTCACATAGGTATGATCTATCTATCCTTTTTTGGCACTGTCATCTCTTACATCATTTTACATTAACAAAATATTTTTATTACTTGTTTTGTGACGTTTTTTCCCCCTGACTGAAAGCTAGTGTATTCTATGAATGTGTGTAATAAAATCTAATATTATGTGTATTGATTTTTTTTTACTCCTTTACTTTGTACATAATATCGGATTTGGCTCCTTAAAGGCACTAGTTGTATAGTGTACAAATAATTGAGTATTCTACATGTTACAGTAATCTAATGTTCATCTATTATTGGGTTGTACTTCCTGTTTCACCCTGTACTTAAGCATTTCAAAGGAGCACCAGATTTCTATAAAAAAGCTAACTTCAAGAGGTAATTATAACATCATTTACACTAGAATTATGGATTTTGTAAAAATCATTACCAGTTATTATGTCTAAGTAATGACATAATTTATTGCCCAGAAGCACATAGAGTGGATTTAGGTTTAAACTGATGGTAGTGATAAAGTAGTTGTAGAGTTATCTTGACTGAAACAACAAGAAGAAAGATGAACAATTTGGTGGGTTGGTATCTTAGTGATGGTTTCTTGCCATGTTTTTGGATTCTTGGGTAGAGAAACAAATTAAAGTGAGTGACGATCACCTTTTAAAGTAAAGCTCGTATGTTGATTTTTTATGATGCATATTTGTATTATGCCTATTGAGTATTTTAGCCATCCCTACATATAGGGTATGCCGACTCTATGATAATTCAAATTATGATAACCAACATGCATCTATTCACCAAACTCACCAAATAATCTAAGTCTGTAAAGTAGCAGCATCTTCCTCACAATCAGTAATGTCCAAGACCTTAGTATCATCAGTAAATGTAGGTAAGTTCTTCTTCTATATCAATGACGTAAATCAAAAAGAGCAAAAGCCCTAACATTGAGCCCTAAGGCACCCCACTTGTGATATTAATCCAGTTTGACTGAACTCTGTATATAATAACCTTCTGCTTTCTTCCATTCAACCACTTCTTTTATCCAATTAGCTAACTTATCCTCGACATCTATAGAGATAATTTTTAACAATTCCCTTATGTAGCACCTCCTCAAATGATTTCTGAAAATTGAGTTGTACCAAATTGACATCTTTATTGTCACCTACATATGTAGTAACCTCTTCAATGAATGTCAAAATATTAGAAAAGCAAGGTTTTTCTCTAGTGTAAATAAAACTACATTGACTATCCAACAGAATTTTAATCTTTGTTAAATGACTTTGCAATACATCTTTTATCACATTTTTTGAAAAAATTTCCTACCAATCATGTAAGACTAATAAGCCTGTAGTATCTGAGACCATTTTTATTATCTCCATTGAAAACAGGAGTAACAGCAGCCAACTTCCAATCCTCTACCACCTGGTCACTGTTCAAGGACTTAGAACAAAGAGTAGCAAGTAACTCACATATCCAATCATTATACCTCCTTCAAAACACCTCAGGGAAATATTTGACCCAAGAGACTTATCATTCTTTAAACTTCTGATTAATGTTATCACTTTGTTCAATCAATCTTGTTTCCATCTAGCATCTGTTCAGGATAAGTAATATTGGTTAAATCTTCATTAGTAAAATTTAAATGAAAAAGTAGAATATAATAATCCTGCCATCTCACTTATCAGATATGAGCCTTTCTTTATCATCCTCCAAGGGCCCTACTCCCATCCTAACATTTTGCTTACTCTTAATATATTTAATGAAATCTTTATGTTAATTTTTACATTTTCAACCAAGCTTTTTTCATATACCCTTTTCAATTTCCTGTTTGACCAATGCTCTCTTAATCATCTTGAATTCTCTAAGTATCCCATCATGACAGTCAATTTAAACTTCTGAAATTTATAATTTTTTCTTTTATTTTAACCCTTATTCCCTTTGTTAGCCAAACTTTTCTTTTTTACTTCCATCCACCCTTTTTTTTTTATAAGGAACATATCTATGTTGAATATGTGAAAATTTATTTAAAAATTTTTACTATATTTGATCAATATATTCAATTAATTCATAGAATAATTTGTGTTGCTTCTCTTAAAAATTAGCTTTTCACATTATTACTGATCTCCATATTGAGAAAAACATCAAACCAAACTGAGCAATGATCACTTGCACCCAGATATTCCCCAATCTCCATTCCATCAACCATTTCTATATTAGAAATTAACAATAATTCTAAAATAGCATTTTTCCTAGTAGGTTCTCTGAGCAATTAGTGAAGAAAACCATCCTGAATAGTTTCTAAACACCTGTTTCCCTTATTATTTGATTCTAATAGCATTTCCTAATCTATATGCCTGAAATTAAAATCTCCAGTAATTATACCCTCATTAGCAGCTGAACTCTTTATATTTTTTATAAAAACATTCATAAGATTTTAAAGGGACAAAAAGGAGCTTATTAGCCCATCAAGGATGTCCCTTCCACCTCTCATCTATAACCACCCCATACTACTCATGTATTCATCCAATCTT
>NW_013666788.1:202842-217093 GCF_000517525.1 Limulus polyphemus
ATGGCTCTTTGAAACTATACCAAACTTACTCTGCAATGCATCTTTAATCACACTCTTCAAAACCTTTCCTAACTACTGATGTAAGACTAACTGGCCTATAATTGCCTGAACAATGTTTATCACCTCCTTTAAATATTGGACTAACATTAGCCAACTTCCAATCTTCTAATACTCTTCCACTACTCAATGATCTATAGAAAATATTAGCTAGCGGTTCACAAATAAAATATTTAAGTTTCTTTAAAACTAAGATAAAAATTGTCTGATCCAGTGGATTTATCAATTTCATCAGTTTCTTCTGATGGTCTGTAACAAATTCCAGCTAAAAGTTTTCTCCCCTTATAACCATTAACAGAAACCCAAATAGATTCAATCTTATTGCTATTAACTTTGATATCCTTAACTTTAAAAGGACGTAGCTCACATATTACATATAAAACCACTCTTTTCCCCCTCTTATTTTGTAGTATTCTTTCCCTATTTCCCGTACTTCTAATAAATTTCTCTCATTGAAATTTTTTACATTTAACCAAACATAATTTATTCCTATTATACCAGAATGTTCCATTCTGACTGGTGTTTTAAAGACATCTGTTTTATTTCCTATGCTTCTAGCATTACAGTAGTGGCAACTCAACCTACCATTAAAACTTCTTCAGTACTTTGTTACTACACTACTCATTTGTCTACATTTTATTTTTTCTGCTATTAATTTATCCTGACTTTCACCACTGCCATTAAAATTGCCATTTCAGCTGAGTTAATAGTCCTTGCAAACAACTTAGCTCCTATTCTATTTAAATGTAAATCATCCATATTAATCTAAACCTATCATTTAACCCTAGTGACTTACCTACAATTTCTTCTCCACAATTAAGTCTTTGCAGTATTCCTAACAAAATTAAGTTACAGCCCCTTTTTTTAATTCCCATTATCAACCTCCTGTATTTGTCAGTTGGCTTCTCTGACCTACCCTTCATTAGCTTCTATGTGCACAGCAAAAACTACATCAGTATTGGCATATGATATCACTTGCTCTATCATTTATGTCTTCCATCCCTGTCCCTACATAGCATAATCTAATTTTTTCTCCCAACAAGATATCCATGTGCCATACCAAAGAATAACCTGTAACTAGAACCACTTAAGTTTTCATCCATAGCTGCCCAATTTGTTGTTTTCCTTTTTTACCACAAGCTAAGGACTGAAATTTTTTAACTTAGCATAATAGTTATAGTCACTACTGTTGTTTACCCATACTTGATTGAATTTTTCCACTTTAACATTCAGAGTACTGGGTAGAAATCAAATATGAATTAAATCAGGTTGTTGAAAACATTTAGTATACCTGAATACTACACAGTTAGCTAGTTTTGTGACTAATCTGCCAGTTATTGGACAGATGTTAAAGTATTGGTAATTAATATTATGTAAAACCAGCATAATTAACATTAATACTGTTACACTAATATTCTTTTTTGTATCCAGTAATCTGATGTCATTGAGCGAGGTATTAACCTTTAATGTTTATTAGCTAAATGTACATCAGGGTTACAAAGGGTAAAGTAGCTCCATTCATTTGTATCATTTAATGAGTCATTGTCATGATAGATTCAAATTAATGGGTTATAAACTATGAACTATATTTGGGATATATTGAGATTGCTATTATTTTCCTTAAAACATCTAAAATGCAAGGACTATAGTTTGATCACCAGTTTTTAGTACTTTTCAACATCTGTCAGTTTTTGGATTTATGCCAGTGTTTATAGTAATGTAAAACTATTAACATATAAATACTTTATAACTTTCCTAATGTAGACATTTGTATTGTGTATATTGAGTTTTCTTTCTTCTAGTAGGTGGCTACACCATACTGTGTTTTACATCAAACCTTATCTGACTACTTTACATGGTCTAATGTGGAAGGAAAATTGGAAGCTGGAAAAGATGAATGTTTCACTGTATGTTTTTTATATTCTCTTTTGTTTTTCTCTGCTGTAATTCTTAAGTAATGAACAAAACAGTAACTTAGTTTTTTTTATAAACTTTTAAATCTTGTGCATAATGGTTTGATTGGATGTTGTTTATGATATGTATACATAGAAGCTTGAGATTATTTGCAACAACTTAGGCACTTAGACATGTTATGTGTTTTTTTATACATAGTTCCATAATTAAGTGACTGAGTTAAGCATAATATGTGTATTTATGTATACATATGTATATTTGTTATGAGTTTTATAAATCTCAAATGTAGTTTACATATATAAACTTATGATTAAGTAATTCATTAAAGTATGGGCTGAGGGACTGTTTTCAAGATTTTTTCTGGTTAATTGTTACCAAAAAACCTCACAACTGTGTGAAATACCTCTAGTATTTCAAGTGCCATGTGACATATGAAGTAATAGCTTTACTACAGGGTTACTTTCGACAAGGTGTCTATCAAATACTGCTCTGGTAAAAAAAACATACTAGGCTATGTATAATTAATGAGTTGTTTAGATTACACAGAAATCTAACTGCATGTGAAATAAATATTTCTAAATTTATCAATTATGTTAAAATAAAAATATTTATAAAGTTTAGTTAAAAAAGAGAAACCCTAATCTGATGTTATTGTGAAAACTAATCTCTAATATAATGACAAAACTTGTTGATAAAGTCAAAAAGCATAGAGCAAACAGTGATATATGTTTGATCAATTAGCCACATGTTTTTCAACACCAACTGAGTAGTAAACCAATAACAGTTGGTTTTTAGTTTCCATATTATAGGTTTTAGGTAAGATCATAAGTGGGGACTCTTACTACTTAACTTAAATGTTCTTTTTTCCTAATTTTAATAATTCACTATTTCTCTAAGAAAAAAAAAAATTGCAAGACAATTTCAATGGTTTATATTACTCACTCTTTGGAAAAGTGAAAACAAAGTTCCTGAATGATTCAATACATCAGTCAAAGGGAGGAATTTCATGTACTCACACTTCTCATAGTTGAAACTAAAATTATTGTGTTTATAGTGTGTTTACCTGGAGTCGCCTGTCAAATTTTTAAGATTAAACATCATGCGGGAAATATTTAGAATTGCTAATATAAAACTAGACTCACACCAAATGAATAACAGTAGGAATAAAGTGAAAATAAGGGTTATATAGCTATGTTATTCCCCTATAAAAGAACAAGGCAGTTTTATAACTTTCAGTTCTGTTTTGTTTCATTAAATGTGTTCTTTTTAGTGGAGTATTATCAAATAGTTTTATTCATTTTGCCAAAGTAATATGCCCATACATCTATTTTTCATAATATGCTTAGTGTTTATTGGGATTTTATTAAAAGACTTAAGTTATTGATGTTGTTCAACACTGAGTCATAAGAACAAGGATACTTCTTTAGACTAAGAAACCTTGTGAACAGATGGGCTAAGGTTGATTAAAAGGCTGGCTGACTTTTAGATTAAAGCCAAAATATTCTACTCGGGAGTAGAGGTGCTAGGTTGTTTTTAATTTATTGAATATTTGCACATTAAAAAAATTGTTTAAATGTTCTTATTTCAAATTTAAGAAAAAAAAACATTGTGAGAAAGTATCTAATATTAAAAGATAGCTTTTTATATCTTGTGGTATATGTGTCATTAAATAAATGTAAAACAGGCATTAACTTGTTGGATAGAGTATCCTTCACAATTGAAACTGAGTGCACGTCAGATGCGATTATGTCAAAAATCAACCATGTTATGTTTCAGTCCAAGTTTTTATCATACATCTTAGCAATACTAGCATACACTTGTATAGTTGTTTCTTCCACATCGGATCAAGCATCTGTAGTAGAAGCTGACATTGTATGTACATGACACTTGTTTTTTTTTGTATTATTTCACAATTTTCCCATACTGCCATTGTAACCATGCTCTGCAGAGCATGGCCTACATTTTAATTTTTGATCTCTTTCTTTTTTTTTATCAAATATGCCCAGATAGGCCTAATGAGGAAAAAAACCTTTTGCATAAAAAAATAGTTTGAACATTCACAGGCTAAAGCCACGAATAAACTAGATGGGCTTAGCATGTAGGTTACTTTTAATGCTTTAAAAGTTTTCATTGGTTTTTGTTCAAAGGTAATTCCCTCAATTTCTAAACACTGATTTTTTTTACATCATATTTTTTTATTATTTTGATGTTATTACACAAGGTTGTGAAGTTATTGCAAAGTGAAGGTAAGCTAGTGCTGATTTTGGATTAAACCATGATTAATAATCCTAGTGTTACGACAGCAGAAGTCACGTGATGCTAGTAACACGTCATGAACTTCTAGAACGTTCATGTCCCTTCCTGAAGCCTCAAGAGGTTGCTAGATATGTGGTATTCTTGTATATATAAGCCGCCAAGAAGTGACGGCAACAATGTAATTGAACTGCAGACAGAGATAGAGATGTACTGTTGGGTCGAGCACATGTGTCGTTCGTTGTGAATTATAGCGTTTGTTTAGGCTATAGCATGACCGTGGAAATTAAGTGAATTTCAAAATTGTATTCAGAAAGAATAAATCAGTTTTATTTAAGAAAGGACTTGTATCGCTAAAGTTTCTTCTGAAATAATTTTTACAGAAAATTAAATAACGACCGGAGACGTAACACTATATTAATATAGGATGGTATAGTTTGGTTGTATACAGGTGGATAAATGACTCAGGAGTAAGGGCAACTTCATTTTTCCAACTATCTTGTTCAAATACAAATTTTGATTTTTCCTGATTGGAGAGTCATGCATTAATGATATAATTACTTACTTTTGTAAAAGTGAAGAAAATTCCACTAGTTTAAAAAATATGTAATTCATGTGTAGAGTTGTTAATGTTATCTTTAAAAAATTATAAATGAAAAATGTCTTTCCTTTACACAAAACTTTATGATAATTTGTTTTTCCTTTTTAGGTAACTGTTAATCCTTCCACAAGTCTTGGAATGTTAGTTAGTCATAGTCAGATTATACTACCCACAGAAGCTAGCAAAGTGGACATCAAATGTTCAGCAGAAATAGTGGGTAGGTAGAAACTCAAGTTAATATCGCACAACAGTACCAATTTTAAGTTGTTTTATAGGTTTAGCTTTGGAAAATTTAATAGAAAGAAACTGATTTTAAACATATAGTTTGCATATACATTTATGAGGATATTATGGTATTCCTTGGTGTCATCATTGGAGAGTCAGCAATCACTGAACTCTTTTTGTTAAACTTTGTCTATAAATATAAAAAATATTGTTATTTTTATATTGATTTTCTAGTGGACTTCTTAATAAAGGTACTTTATTCATGTATGCATCATATTTTACTTAGGTTCCAAGATGTATTTCAGAGTCTTTAAAATGTGAGAAAAAGAAATCAAAGTCTTTCTCCACAAACACTGTTTGTTTATAAAATGCAAGACCACAGTCACCTGGTTAAGAACAAATTTTTGAAAACATAATATATATATCTTTTAGATATTTACAAAGTAACACTCTAAACTTAGAATTAAATAAATCCATGTCTAAGATAGATATATAATCTAATAAAAAAAATAGCAAATAAAGTGGCAAGTATTTGCTTAGTTAAGTAACCAAATGGTTCACTATGAAATTTTCTGGAGATAAATAGAGTTGTTATATTGCTGGATAAGTTAATGGAGACCAGAAACAACCTTCCTCTCGAAATCTTAACAAACCATTAAGTTACTTAAGTTATTCTTAGTATGCAAATCTAGAACATTTGCTACATTATGAGTCATGCATAGGAACATACCAATCTGAGCCAGTATAAACTAAAGAGATCATAATACACTTTCCTAGTCATTATTAGTGATTGATTTTAACTCCATGATCAACCAGGCAGATCATCTTTAATCCAGATATATATATGAGATAAATGTCTGCTAAATTAGTCACAAGGTAAACAAAGTGAAATTGTGGCTGAATTCAATAAGTAAATTTGGTTTCTTTGTTCAATCAACAGTATCAGCTTGTAACCTTTTTTATCTCATAGTATTGATCAGCTGTATCATTCAGACAACATTAAACTTGGCCAGTAAAGGATATTAAGGTGTTAATCATTTCAACCCAGATGTTATATGTTACTGCAATATCCACCTTGGACATATGCTGCTGCACTCCATTTCTCTGCCACAGTAGGGGTGCAGAATGATCTTTCTGTACCTTCCTCAGAGTTTTTCTCTCATCATGTGCAGAGTCTTCTGTCATCTGTGGATTCAAGAGTTGGCAAGTTCATGTCTATTCCTCTTTCTTTCCCCATTGCAGCATCCAGTGACTGCTCGAGTCCCTCTCCATTAGTCCTGAGGTCCTCAGTCATGCACTCAATCACTGGAGTCTCCTTCATCTGACCGAGAATTGTCCAATCGACCAAGGGTAGGTTCCATGGAGGTTAACAGATCTCTTTCTACTAAACAAAAACATTGTGGTTGCAAACAAAAAGGTTTTCCAGTTATTTGTTCTTCTAAATATAAATGGCCAGTTTGATATAGTGGAACTGTTGAAGTTTCCATTCTAGTTTAGATGACATTAAGGCCTTGAGCAATTCCTATCATCCCATGTGTCTCTCCTTACAGGAAACATTCGTTTGGCCTACCATAGCTGTTTTTCTTGTACAGGACTGACAGGTTGCATGATGGATAAGTTCATAGAGGTGTGGTCCAGCTGGTTGACCAGTATACATCCGCCATGTCAGTGCCACTCACTATGAACCTGTTGCTATCCATATCTTCAAAGGCTGTACCATCACTGTTTGTTCTCTTCACCTGTCACCAGGAGAGGGTTATGATCAAATGGACCTTGATGATCTTATTGAACAGTTTTCATCTCCCTTCTTCATCTTGGGAGACTTTAATGGATACAGTTCCCTCTGAGGTGGTGCTGATATTGATGTGAGGGGTTGTTCTGTGGAGTGATTGCTCTCAGATCACAACCTTTCTCATCAATACTGGTTCACTTACCTATTTTCATGCACCTATTCATACTTCTACTGCTATTGATCTGTCCATTTGTTCCCCCTTCCCTTTAGTAATTTCTCTTGAAGGGTGGATAATAATCCATGGGGCAATAATCATTTCCCCATAATTCTGAGGGAGATTGGTCACAGTCATTACCAACCGACTTGTGTGCCACAGTAGTAGTTGGAGCAGGCTGAATGGCTCTCTTTCATCACTCTCTCAGAACTTGATCCAGCTGTCATTAGTCTTCTCACTATTAACGACTGTGTGGAGGCAGTAGCTGATTGTATTGTTCAATTCTCAACATGTTTCCCATGGTATCCTTGTCTGTGGTGGACCCTCGAAGGCTCAGAAACAAGCCCTGGATATCTTTTGCAGATATCCCACTTTTCACAGCTACATCACTTTTCAGCAGGCTCATGCTCACTCCTGGGAAGGTCAACCATCAAAGCCAGAAGGAATCTTGGGTTAATTTCATAACCAGCATCTCTTCTACTGTCAGTTCTAAAGTCCTCTGGGATAGAATTCAGAGGGTTAATGGGAATTATGCTTCCCATCCCCTTTTGATCTTGCTCTCAATTGACCAGGAAGTTGCTGATGTTGAGGTCATTGCTGACACTCTTGGGGAGCACTTTTTGCATCTTCCAGCTCTTCTGTCTCCTCCCCTGCCTTCTTGGCCATCAAGTCACAGGTTGAGAGATTGACACTTTTTTTTTGAGCAGATAATCTCTTTGATTATAATTGTCCTTTTATGCAGGTGGAACTTAATATTGCTCTACATCAGTCACTATCTGTCTCCGGCCTCTCTTGCTCTTCTTCTGGTTGTTTTTAACCAGATATGGCAGGAGAATGTTTTTATGGATGCATAGCACAAAACTACTGTCACCTCTTTTTCAAAGCCTTTGAAGGATCTCAAGATTCCGTCTGACTATCATTCTGTTGCTTTGACTAGCTGTCTTTGAATGGTTCTTGTTTGGTTCCTTTAATTAAACAACCTCCTCTCACCTACCCAATGTGGTTTTTCATAGACAGCATTCCATTGTGGACCACTTGGTTTGTCTTGAAACTACAATCATGGAAGCATTCCTCAAGATGGAGCGTCTTGTTGAAGGCCATTTATGCATTTTTTATTAATATATTTTTACTCACTAGGTTTTTTCCAGGTCTATGTGGGTTTGACCTTGTCCCAATCCTTCACACAGGATCTTGAAGTCTCTCAGGGCCAGACATGGGTATTCATACTCAAATTCATTAAAATACAGCTTTGGGAGTATTCTTACTTGTATTCAAATAATCTGGTAGGGAAAATGAAAGTATTCATATTTGAATTGAATGGCATATGTGGGAACAAAGTTTGTATTGAAAGAGAAATTAACACTTTTCTGTACAGAAACAATCATAATATAATACGTCATTTGATACATTAAAACCTTGACTTTCTATTGATTATAAATAATATAGTATTGAATGTCAGAGAGAACTATTGATAAATCCTGAAAGATGGCTGGGTGTGGCAAGAGGGGTCTAATTTTCTAATTGATGGCTGTATAATGAAACAAAATTGAAGGCTATGAAGATTATACGTTGCTGAGCAATGATAACATTATAATGACTAATTTACATTAAATTTCATGCTGCTTGGAGAGGTGGTAAATATATTAGAGAAGAGGGGATGCTTAGAAAAATTCACATTTCTCAAACTAGGAGAAATGTAGGTTTTTTTTAAATATTGCCTTATACAATTAAGAACTTAAAACTTATATACTAATAAAACATGGATTATTAGCCACAATTTTATGCTTTAATAACATAAACAAAAAGTAGTGTAATTAAATTTTGAATGTAACTTACTAAAACATCATGCAGTAAGGGATGCCCATAGCGAGAGGGTTAAATCAAGTCAGTACATGGTTAGTAATACAGTGAAGTCATTTGAAAGAATTTGAAATGGCTACTAAACTGCTCTCAGTGGTACATGAACACTTCATACTTCCTACTGCTAGATCTGGTCCCATCAAGGCAAGGTGTAAGTATTGTGAGTGGACTATTTTTAATTTAGGAAAAACACTTTTAACCTGCTGACACATCTGAAGGTAAGCCTTGTTATTATTTTTGTTAATATGAACTATATTCTATGTAAATTATACAATATAATATACGTAAACTAAATTTCTTGTGCATGTTAAACTATTTTGTATTATTTTCATTTATTTAGTATTAAATGTTTTTATTATTTTTATTATAAACTATATTCTATATTACATAACTGAGGTATTTATTATGATATATTTTTATTATTATAAACTATATTCTATATATAACTGAAATACATTTTTGTATTTCTAGTGTAATCATGAGGCAGAGCTACAGAAGTCTACATCTGGCTCTGGTACTTCCACCCAGGTGCAGCAGCCTACAATAGTAGCATACTGTATAGAAGCAACTAAATATAAGTCTACACACCATTGTCACAAGCCATCACTAACAAACTCATCAATTTTATTGCTGATACACTGCAACCCTTCTCAGTGGTGGAGTCAAAAGATTTTCAATATCTAATGGCAGACATGGATTCTTGGTATATTCTTTTTATATTCCTTCTTTTGGCCTTCATATCCAAGTACATCTGATGAAATTGGGTGTGACATTGAATAATGTTGCTGAGTCTGGTGATCAGCCCATCCTACCATGCCTTATTACTATCCCCACTTGTGACCTTTCTGTGGATCATCTAAGGAGGATGGATACTCCTGATTGGAAAGTACCATCTTTCAAACCATTCTTCCATTTTTATGGATTGTTAAAAATCAGGTGACTGTGAGCTTTACCATGATTTGCTGTGTCTCAGTGGTTGATCACAAGATCACTTCTGTAGTTTCTGTGTTCACTGCCGAGTTGTATATTGTTTCTCTTGCCTTGGATAATGTTGAAGCTAAACAGTACACTAATTGTACAGTATACACTGACACCCTTAGCTCCCTGTTGGCTCTGTGAGTTCACACCCACTTCTCTTAAGTATTCAGAAATGACTGATCCACTTTTCTTTGTCATCCATTTCTATCCAGTTTTCCTGGATGCCTGGTCATGTCAGTATTCATGGGAACGAGCTTGCTGACATCGCGCAAAGTCCATCTGCTTTGGCATTGTCACAGCTGTGCCCATCCCTTATATGGAGTATGGACATGTGATCAAGGCACAGCTTCATACCAGCTGGCAGTCAAATTGGAGTGAACAACTTCATAACAAGATTTTCCAGATCAAACCTTCTGTCGTTGTTTGGTTGTCTAGTTTCCATAAGGATGGGAGGGAGGAATTTGTCTTGTCTAGGCTATGCATTGGCCACAGTGTTTTTGCTCCTTGTTTTCTTCTATGTGGAACTGATCCACCAATGTTTGGCCTTTGTGACACTCAAGTCACAATTGCCCATGTGTTGCTTTTGTGCCATTGTTATGACCGTGAATGGCAGCTCCATTTTAGACATGTTTTTTTCTGGGGGTTGAACCCTGACATTGGGCAGTGTCATTAGTGATGGTGACACTGTTCAGATTTATCATGTTTAGCTTTTTATGGCCATTAGTCTTTTTACTTCTGTTTAATTTTTTAACAATTTTTTGGAGCACAACTATTTCACATTTTGGTATTTTTTATTTTTTCCCCATTCTTTATAATTTATTTTTTTCAAAATAATTTTTCACATTTTCCTTTTTTCCTGGTCTGTTTGGTGCAGATAGCCTTAGTGCTTTGTTTCATGAAACTCCTACCAACCAACCATAGAACATATGCCCAAGGAACTCGAGGATCTCTCAATCCCTGGGCTTCCACTTGACCAGCTACCTGTTGGCCATGCTGCCCTCTGTTCCCCTGCCAGACAATGGCAATACACATGCCAAACCTCATTCCTAGCTTTCTGTCTGTTTGCCATATAGATATAGCCAGATTCTAGTTGGATGGAATGGGAGTTTTAGACTGCAAGGGTCCTACATAGTTGAGCTGACTTGGATTGGAGGATGTTAACCTTACTTTTGACTGTTTGCCTTCATTGATGCTTTCGTTGTCTTTTCTTTAGGTCTTCCTTCCATGTACAAGTCATGTATTAGGTTTTAATACAAATTTCAATCTCATGGTTGTTGCTTTATGCTTCTCCTTAGTATATGTACAGCCTGCATTTTCATGCCTTAATGTTGTGTCTTGTAAGGAAAACAACAAGAAAATATTCAGTAAAACTGATCAGTTATAAAAATATTTCAGTATGTATGATTGAAAATATTCTTATCACAACCAAGTAAAACACAGGCACCAGTCCACGTCAATGACCCTCAGTTGTCCTCGCTACCCTAAACTCTTCTTCTTGATTGTAGTAAGTACTTCTAGGTCTAGAATATGCCATTCTTTAAACTCTTTTTAACACAAAAAATCAAACAAGGACCAGTGCACAAGTTAACAAGAACAGAAACTCTGCAATAAATCCTGATGGCATGATACCAAAATTTTTCCATCCTTTCTGCCTGTGTTATTTTCAGGTAAAATCGAGTACTTGGCAAATATTAGATGGACAAACCTGCAGTAACAGTAGATTTGGTAAAGAAATAAGGAAGTTTTCTGTGGTAAAGAACTTTATTGAGTTTTAAGTTTCATTAGAAATAAACAGATTATACAGCTAAAGGACAGTGAAAACAACTTTATTTTATAAAACAGGAAAAAAAAACAGTGTGTGTGTGTACCTGCATAGACAAGTGGATGATCTCCTCTACTGGATCAGTGAATAGTTCATCAACTTTGTCCTCTTCTGAACTAGTCACAGTGAAAACTGAATAAAACTCATCCAAGAAAACTTGCTGAATTCAACGGGTAAACTTGCTTTCTTTGTCAAGTCGATGGCATTGTCTTGTGACATTTGTTCTCTCACAATGTTGGTCAGCTGTATTGTTCAGACACTGTTAATCTTGGCCAGCAAAGAGTATTAATGTACTAATTCTTTCAATCCAGATGATATATATATATAACTGCAGTATCCTCTTGTGTAGAATAGACATTATCTACCATTAACAACAAAGAAACAAAGCAGGTAGAACAAGGCTATCCCAATGAATTTTTGGATCATGTTTTGCCATAAGAACAGCACAGAAACAAAATAATCCCAAAATTTAAAAAATCTATATTATTAAAGCAGATAGAAACATATGATACTGCCTGCATCTTACATCTCTACAGGAAAACCTTCACTGACTGATTGTATTACATTTACTCAAAATCAACAATGTTAATGACTACCAACTTACATTATATTGGAACTTTGGAATTAGAACTGAAACAAGCTGACTACAAAACGAAAATAATAATAGCAATATACAAAAATGCTTATAAGAGTGTAAAGACAATTAGATAACATTTATATAAAATAGTCAGAACAGAGGACCAGTTAGAAGAACTGCAGCAATTTATTAGCTGAAGTGACTTAGTAAATACCTGACCTTCAGTTAAATGTGGGTAGGCTTTTTTATATGAAGATTTTGCTCATCATTAGCCCTTGTTCAGATTTTAAAATAATTTGAATGGGTGGCTGTATTACACTTACTTAGGGTTTGCTCCAATATACTTGATTTACTCTGCATTCTTTCATGAAAGAACATGCAAATTAAGAAACTGGTTAAATCTAGTGCATTGAAACACACCTTTGGTGATTGTGACTTAGTCATCCATTCAAATTATTTTAAGAATTTAACAAGGGATGGGGGCATTGATTTGCCCTGTGGTAAAGCTCTGGATGTTGGAGTTGGTGAGCTGGGTTCAAATCTATGTGATACCACAAAATATTTTCTGCACTTTAAACGGGATGCATTATAAGAGTGACAGTCAATCTATCAGTATGGATGGTGGGTGGTAGGTTGTTGTTGGCTGGCTACCTTTGTTCTAGTGAATAGTTCAAATTTATGGATGATGGCAGATGGTCTTAGTTTTTTGCTATAAATATGATAGCAAACAAAACCATTCTATAAAAGAGCTTACTCATTCATAAACTAAGGCTAACAATTAATCAAGATAGATCAGACTATAAATTTCTACTGATCTTATAACTTAAAAAATGTTTCATGTATTTGTGACAACATCAGTTAATTTGCAAACTTTTTACTAGTTTCTTAATTAAGATAAACAATTATTTGAACCACTAATTTATTTTGAGTAATTAATTCAAAACAGTCTTAAAAACTTTTACCCTATGAGATCATCTACGGTTTTAAGTTGCATAGCAGCTGATGTTATGGTCTCTCTTTATATGTATTATTTAGGTATTTACTTATTAGTGCAATAATCACTAAGTGTAATTCTATATAATAATAATTATGGATGAAAATATCATTAACAGCAAGAGTGCTCAACTGATGAAACAATGCATCCTAATTTTAATAAGTAGGAATGAAATAATTTTTTATTTAAATTATCTATACTGATTACCAAGTTGATTTGTAGTTTTGTTTATAAGTAGGTTGCAAGTTAATATTAATTATTATTGCCTTATCAGGTTTTCATCAGAAATCACTATAACTTTTAAAACATTGCTTTAAGTATTGTTTACATTCTGATATTTCTATGTTTCGGTGTATTGAAATTGTACATTAAATCACCCTTAGGCTAAACACATTTAATCAAACTAGAAATAATGAATATAGTATTGCCATCAGTATTACCAAAATTTGATATGTATTAAATAAATATGATTTCTTATAGTTTTGTATTTACAGCAGTAAAAATATATTCCAAATACATATGTTACATATGACAACTGTCATCACACAAAAATGAATGGATTCGAAGATACTGTATACTGTGATTTTTAAGACCTAAAAATATAAAAGCACAGCTCCCTCACTTTATTACATGGCTAAAATGTAAAACACCAGTTATTTACAAGCTCTTATGTCATAGAAACATATAATAAGTGTGTGTAAACAAAATTCATGAAAACCAAATGGTGTATTTTAAATATACATTCAACAATTGTTGAATTCAAATTTACCATTCACAAACAAGGTTTGCTTTTGTGAAAAGTTGCCTGTTGGTCTTCATCCAGAGTTAGTTCTGTAATGTACATCAAATGAAGCACATTGATAAATAAAAACAGTTCAAGGCATAGCCTTTAATACATATGAGGTTTTTGTGCTTACAAATAAAAAGTCACAAATTTTGATTTAGTGTGCCATATGTTACAATTTTAACTGCTTATGTAAATCAAAACAAAAAATTTACCTTTGATGTCTTAGTCAGGTATTGT
>NW_013666788.1:217952-244860 GCF_000517525.1 Limulus polyphemus
ATTGAAATTTATCACTGCAGAAAGAAAAGTGTGAAAAGCTTTTATAAAATAATATGTCATATCTGTGTAATGACACTGACAAATTTTGTCTTGACTCCAAAGAAATAAGTTTATGTATAGCAAATTTCTAACTTTAATTTTCCCCAGGGGCTAATTTGATCAAGCAGAGATTAGGCACCTACAAGTCTGGTTCTCTTTTAGGAATAACACCATGCTTTTAAATTAGCACACAAAGTTTTTCTAGTTGGTAAATCAGGCAGAAGCTGTGGGTAAACTCATCCATGATCTTCACTGCTTATTGGACAACTGATCTAACACCGTTTTTTGAGTACTTTAGTGTCATATATAAAACAGTGTTGGGGTTTGAGAGAGCAGATTTTATGCAAACTTTAAGTTGATTTTACACAAATTTTGACAAGATTTTAGCAAACTTTTACCCTGATTTTTATCTGTGTAAATTTTAAAGAGATATAAATAGAATAACAGAGTTAGTTTCATTTTGGACATAAGGATTTTGTCTGTATTTTAACTACTATGTGAGAACTAATTCTTGCTTTTGATTGGTGGTAACAGGTTTGTGTGGTTTTATGTAGTTTTAGTTTCTGAGAAATTTTCAAGTTCTCTTGTAACTTTAAAGTTAAACTTTGTTTGTGCAGGTAACATTTGGCTTTTGCCTGTAATTTAGTTAATTGTTTATTTAAGTTCACAAGTGAGTGAATAGTGTATAAGTTGTATCACAGAATAATGGAGCTTAGGTTCTTATTTGAAATATGCAGTATTATTGTTATTTAGTAAGTTCCGATACGGCCTTACGTCCATTCACATAAAGCTATCGTGATATTCGTTTTGCCCTTTAAGCATTGCTGAAAAAGTTTCATGCTCAGCACACCAGTTTATAAACCCCAGCAATTTTGTTCCACTATTGAACATGTATATAGCAAGTGACCATCCTCCACCAGTAGTATTGCACCACCTATACTGGCACAACTATCTCCCTCTGCTATTTCCACTCAATCCTCACTTTTTCAACTGGCACAGCATTGCCTAGACTCACATTTATGAATGTGCTTCTTTTTCATTTCAAATTCTTTTTTTTTTCAATAGTTTTATTTTACTGTGTTTGCATTCACTTGTTTCAACATTTTTTTTTGAATTTGTTTCTTGTTACTGAATTATAAGGGATCTTACTATGAATTCGCAATTCAATGTATCAACTATGGAAATTCCCATTACAGTAAAAAATGCTACAGGTATGGCTTTCCAGGAATTTGATTCGACTTTATTTGCAGAGGAGGTACAGGCCTTAACTTGCATGGTGCTAGATTCATATGTTTGGCCAACAATCACTTCTTCTTTTCAACTTGACAATGTTTCTGAGGAAGAATACAAACAATGAGAAGACTATTTGGATTCTTTTTCCAGCACCTTTTTATTTTGTTCTGTCACATTCAACACCTCTTCAGGAGTTTCCCCGTTCTTTTTTTTTACAGATAGTTAATCAGGTCGTTGGGTAACACATATTCTGCTGTATGTTTGAGACGTGGATGATTTTGCTAGTTATTTTTTTCCTGCTCCAGTTGTTGTGCCACCATATTATTCACTTTGGTGGAGGTTTGTTCTTCTCCTCCATTCTTCATATTGCTTTCAGTTCTCTCAATGGTTCTGTGGTAAGTTTTTAACTTTTACATGGTAGATATACCTGTGGTAGGCACAGCTCAGGTGCCCTTTGTTGGGTTTTGTCCTTCACATCATCAGTGCTCAGACTTTGGGTTAGGTATTTATATGTTCTTTGTCATCTAAGCTAATTTAGATGTATTGTAAGTTAGATATTGTATATTACTTTGATTTTCTAGGTAATTTTAGTTGTTTCACGTTTGTTAATATTACATACCTTATAGACTTGGTAAGTTTTGAGGGTTTGTCAGTTCGATATTAATTAGTACTTTAACTAGGTGTTTGGTAGTTTGCAAGTTGCATATCATTACTACTAGTCACATCTAATTCATTTTTCTATCTGACTGGTTTTTTTTCTTGTCCTTCTTAAATATGTGTTTTATAATCCTAATTACCATCAGTGTTGGCCTTACTTATGTGTCCTTTGTCGTTTAAGTTACATATCAATTAATATTTTGTTTTCTCGGCAATTTGTTTTTCTAAGTAAATTTTAGTTCGTTTGCACAGTCATTATTATTATGTACTTCATGGAATAGGTAAACTTGGATAGTTTGTCAGTTTGATATTCATAAGTACTTTGTTAACTAGGTATGTTTAGTTTGTTTGTACATTACATATCATTACTACTAGTAACATCTAATTCATTGTTCTATCTGGTTAATTTTTTTCGTCATTGTTAACTATGTGCCTTATAATCCTTTTTTTTGTCAGTGTAAGACTTAAATTTTTTTCTTTTCTACATCACTGATGTGTTTGTTTCTTTCCTGGTTGTAGGGCAGAACTTTGCTTCAGCTCCTTTTCCTACATTCTTTATACTAGAAACCATATTTTCTCGTCAAAATCTACAATTTGGGGTTTGTCAGTAGTTATTTATTGCTCAAAGTCTAACATTCTAGTTCAGGGCTGTACCGTTCGGACTAACCTCGGTTCTTTAAGTGTTTTGTCGGGTGGTACAAGCTCTTGCTTGAGATTTTTACTCAATGGGTCTTTGCAATCATCTTTACATGGATGGCTGGCTACTTCTTGCTTCTTTCCATTCACAGTCCAAAGACCATACCCTTCTGCTCCTACAACCAGCAGCACAGGTGGGATTCCTTATGAAAGGGGGAAGTCCATTCTTATCCCCACTCATTTGGAGGTTTTCTTCATTCCTACATCAGTTGAGCCCAGACTTTTCCTCTTCATCTTCAGGATAGGGAACGAGCAGTTCGCAAGGCCCTCACCTCACATTCTTTCACAGCTTGAAAAGTTCTATCTCTTTTGGGGATGTGGGCTTCCTTACAAGCTCTCATTTCCGTGGTTCAGTCTTTTATGTGTTCTCTTCAGTGGACACTCATACATCAGTGGAACTTTTACTTGGATCAATTGGACCACCCTTTTACCCTTTATTCCCAGATCAGAGCTGACCTGACTTGGTGGTTGGACAGAGATCAGACCATGGTGGGGGTGCTGCTTCCTTCATCTCATTCTGATTTATATTTGTTCACAGGCTAATCTTTAGAGGGTTTGGATGCTTACCTCAACTACTGGGAGATTTCCAATCTCTGGTTGATCAAGGAGTCTTCTCTCCATATCACCATTCTTGAGCTTATGGTGGTTTATTGAGCTTTGTCCCCACTTCCTTCTTCTCCTGCAGAGGATGGTGGTTATGGTACACTCTGTAAACTCCACAGTGGTCACATATTTCACCAAGCAAGGGTGTACCGATTCCAGGTCTCTATGCTTTCAGATCCTGTATCTACTTTTCTGAGCCCACAGTCACTACATTTTGGTCTTAGCTTGTCATGTTCCTGGTGCCCTGAAGCTGGTTGCAGATCAATTATCTCGCCCCAACAAGATTCTCCCCATGAGTGGTCCCTCAATCCACAGGTCTTTTGGTGGGTGTGTTCCCAACTGGGGACTCCTCATATAAACCTTTACCACCAACTGGTACACCAAAATTCCTTCCTTTAGGTCTCCTGTTCCACACCTGCTAACTCTAAGGATGAAAGCATTCAGTTAAGATTGGAGGGGTCTTCAAATTTATGCTTACCCTCCTATTCGACTCCTCTCCAGAATTTAATCCCTAATCTAAACTGCTCTATATCTAGTTCTACTGGTGGTTCCATATTGGCCAGCGCAACCATGGTTCCCACAGCTCTGAACTTTACTTGTAAAACATCCTCTACCCTTATCTCTGTCTCATTCTCTACTACATCAACTGGACATTGTTCATTCTGATATCACCACACTTCATCTTCATGCATGGCTTTTGTCAGGTCCATTGCTTTGGCTCAAGGACTGACTCCTCATGTTGCATCTTTCCCATTCTGTCAGACCTTTGACCATGTCCATTTCACAGAGGTGATGTTTTTCCATCTGCCTTTGGTCTCTTTGACGTAGTTTCCATTTTTCCTTTTCTCATCTTTCCCAATTCTTCACCTGGTTGTTTGACAAAGGCTTGTTCACTTTGAAGTCAGGTAAATCAAAGGAACGCGAAGGATGCGCAAATCAATATGAGCAGAAAAGGATGGAAATGACAGGGGAAGACAAAACCTTACAAAACTAGGAGAAACGAAAGGTGTTTGACAAGGCTGTCCAATAGTTAGACACCAGGGATCTCATGATAGTCCTTTATGCCCATTCTCGTACTCTCTTTGAACCTTTATCTACGTGTTCCATGTATCATCTCTCTATCAAGACCTATTTCCTTCTCCTCCTTGCTTGTGGACGTCATCTATCAGATGATTATGCCATTAATATTACCCACATCCTTTACCATTCTTCTATGTCATCCTATATCCTGACCAGTTCTTCCTCCCTGTGACCTGTTCTGCCGATGACGGTGGTTTGGCTTTCACACCCATATCCTTACCTTCCATCTCCCATCTGTATCCTGTTCCAATCCTGATCGGCTTTTTTGTCTTGTTAGCTCCTTACTATCTTATATGGCACGTACTGCCTCTTTTCAGAGTTCACATTCCTGACTTTTTATTCCTTGGTACCCTTCTGTGTCCAGTACTCTGTTCCCTGTCAGGCACATTGGTTGGGTTCATGAACATGTTAGGCTGGCATATTCGGAAGGTTGCTGTCGGCACAACGTTTCTTCTTATCAAATTTGTCATTGCACCATGTCTTTGGCTGCTTGCCTTCACCATCCATGGGAGAAGATTTTTGGACTGCAATGTGAACCACTTCCAATACCGTCATCATTCATTAACTGCATGATCTAGCCATTTCTTCCTCAGGTGGATATTGTTTTCCTTTCATGGCAATTCTACATACATCTGCTTGCCTTTGACTGGGGTAAGTCTTATCACTTCCTTTCATACATGTTTTTGTTTCACAGACCCTTATTTTTGTTTTACCACTGATAATGGTGTCCCACTCTGTGGTGTATGTTGCATGATCATGTATGCTTTCCTTCAAACCCACACTATTTGCTGGTTGCACTATAATGCTTATTGTAGAGATGGGATGTTTCCTATATATATATATGCTAGATATTCGTAACTTTCACTCAGTGGTGGACTTTCACTCATGGACTTTGTGAGTAAAGCAGAAGAGGATTTCTACTTATCCCTGCCGATCCTGTGATTGAATAAATCACAGTCGATCTGCTTTTAAAAATATGGAGTAATGGACACCCATTACACTTTCTCCACTGTCACAGTCCTCCAGACTACTCACTAGAAAAAAAAGGGGGAGTAAGTGCAATAAGGCACTTCTTAGTTCCCAGGGTGGTAGACCATGGAGGCTTCCTCCTGAGTGAGTTTTGAATTTACCATACCTACTCATAATTGTACATTCAGTGAGAAGAGAGAGAAGCTGATTTCCCTCCTTCCATTTTCCCTGGATGCTTTTCTCCAGGTGGACAGATGTTGGTTGGAGCAGGTCTGCCCTACACGGGATCCTCCTTGTAATACTCTGTTCCTACAGTTGTGTGCAGTAGAGGCCTCTCTTCTCATTTAATTCCAGTTGCAGGAGGTTCTTTCCCTGCTCCTGTGGTTGAATTTGGGAGACTTTGTCTGCCCTGTAATACTGGCAATAGGATGTACACACACTGTTCCTATGGTTGAGTGAATGTTTCTTGTCCTTCTGATAATTCCGGATGCAGGATGTCTCTTCCCTGTATTTATGGTTGGGTGAGTTATGATTTTTGCTTGTAATACTGGTTACAGGTATTAATCAGTTCTTTTGGTTTATGGGTACATATAACATGGTCCAAAGGCCCTAGCCATTATGTTGATGTTACAATATATATATTTTTTTTCACCCTCAATCTCCTGAGGATGAGTTATGGAACCTCATCTGTCTGGTTGAGGTTGTGAATGTACATAGTTAATACTGTTTATATTTTACTATGGATTGCACCTCTCAGAAACACTTATGCACATCCTTTTTTTTGTTCTGCCGTATCAGATTAATTTCCTGCTTCAAGGATGAAGAACATATCTGTTTCAGATGTAGCGCGGTAGCTCGATGGTGTGCTTCGGTTTTGATCATGAAAATTTTTAAGCAATGCTTAGAGAGCAGAAAGAAGATCGAGATAGCTTTGTGTCAAGGTATTGTGTATTGTAAGAGGAGTCATCCAAAACTGTGTACTTCAGTTTAGAAAAATAGATCAGGTTTGATGACTGCAAAGCTTTTGAAAGCATGTTGCAATAAGTAAGTACTCTTCACAATTTTTTTTTTACAAGTATTGTACTTTATGCAAATCAAAGTGAGTGCTGCTAATATTATTGGGAGATATTGTGTAATGTAGAGCAATCAGTGTTCGCATGTTGTTCTCTTTGACCTTTTCTTTTATTTTGTGCTCAGTTTTATCTTAAACTGTTACATAACTTCAGTTCAAAAGAATAGTTCAGATTTGGTGACTGCAAAGGCTTAAGAGCATGTTGTACTGAGTAATTACTCTTCACATCAGAATGCACGAGAACTAAAAATTGATAAGTAATGCGAGTATGCCATTGGCTTGGCAGCTTTGCTGAGTGCCAGTTTTGAAAATGTCAACCAAGAAGGGTTCTCAGTATTTCAGTGCAACAACTCCTCTGGTGTCATTGAATGATTTTAAAGTTGAAGTTTGTCCATAAAATTCACTTTTCTATAATGCTTCAAAAATTGGATAACATTTCGCATATCTCTCCCTATCAAAATGTATGTAGTGATGACATATTGCTTATCATATTTCTAACTGCAGGGTCATTATTAAACATGTATACAATAAACAGATTCAGGAAATAAACACAACAGTGCACATACATTGTTAAAGATTTATTATGTAAAGTACGAAGAGCAAATTCACTATCGGGCCACACCATTGTAACACTGGGCTCTTAATTTTCCTATATCAACATTCAGAGAAGTATTTATTCCCCATCCATTTGGGTTGTTTAATAAAAGCCTAAAAATGATTCCTGCCCTATGAACCCACTATTTACATATCATGGTACAACAACAACCCACTCAAGATGACTGTCAGCCATTATAGAAAACTTGCCTGCATCTCATACTCACTGTGCTGTTTAGTTATTATGTGGTCTTTTATCATCAAATAAACTCATTCCAAAGGTTGCCTTGAAGATAGTTAAATGATTTTTTCATCATTTTTATTAAATTAATGGGTTTTCATTTCTCATAAATTCCATTAGTTCTAAAAAACTCCCCCTATTTGCAGACCCAGCAGTCTCATGACTACACAGTGCAATACATGAACAATGATAGAAAATTAAACTGGGATACAGCTTGTTGGTATTGCTTTGCATGTTCTGTATTTATTTTGTAAACAACACTACCTGATTTTTGAGAGCTCTTGAAAGGAGAAAACTCACCAGGTACTGAAACACGTGATTTTTGGTGATCACTAACTGTTTCATTTGCCTTTTTTTCCAGTTTGAAAAACCTTCAATATTAAATGATTACTTAGTGCTTCCACTTTTAGTAAATACATGCTGGACTGTACTCAAGCCATGGGTACTTTTATATATTATTCTTTTTTAAGCTTACTTCTTTCACTCTGAATGAAATCTCTGGTCAATAGACCCCACCCCCTTCATCAAAATTGGAGAGTAATGATGTTCATGAAGCTGTAAACTGTTTTCAGTTTGTCTTTGCTTTGAATAGTATTGTTTGACAGTAGAACACATTGAATTTTTTGTTCAGCTTCTTTATCTAGCACTTTTTTCAATGGTGTTTACACTGAGACAGGTAATATCGACTTGTATGGAGTTACTTTGCTTCTGTATAAGGGGAAAGGCTAAAGAACATTTTTTTTATTGGGAAGTTGAGAAAATACTCTCTTTTAACTTTACCGCCACAACAAACACTAACCTAATGGCACACACTCAAAGTGGCAAGGTTTTTTTAATAATGTTTTTAACAAGTTTGTTAATAATATAAAGCATTGTACTTGTAGTTGAATGTATCATAAGGGGGGTTGTTAACCAAATATTCTATAAAAAGAAAAATCTAATGATCAATTTGTTTATCTAATCAAATATTAAAAAAAAACTGTACTCTACATTGGTGTGTTAACTATACCCTGTTCAGAGACCAATCTGGAATCTTATGACTGATACTGTGAATTTTGATTCTCAAAATAAATAGGAAAAAATTAAAATTATAATGGAAAGTATGGATTGTTGGTTATTCCTATAAGATGTATCCAAAACAAAATAAATACTGCAATAAAAAGTAAAGAAACAAGTAAAGTGATACTATATGGATAGATTTTAAACTTTCAGTATAGCCATATCCTCTATAGCTACGACTTTTTCAATAATTATAACTGCAATTACAAATTTATAAAATGTAATCCTTACTTTGGCCTACAGATAAGTGTATAAAGCTGCCAAAGTAGGGGTTAACTTTTATAAATTTTTGATTGTGGTTTTAATACTTGTTTCATTACTTTTTGTAGTAGGATCCCTACTTCATTTTAAAATCCCTAGTTTTTTAATAATCATGTTTGTTTACTTTTTATTTTATACCTGTATAATGTATATACTTTATCTTTAGAAACTGCTGCATGTTTATCCATTGATATATAGCACCATCTGTTGGGTTGAATTGAATTTAAAAGATATTTAAGTATGTGCATGATATGTTTATCATTTATAAAAAATCTGTGTATATTTATCAGAATATAAAAAGCAGATACCCACAAACCAGTCAAGTAAGCCGGAGACTGTTTTAGAAATTTTTGAATTGTTATACTGGAAATGTTAGCAACCTTTTTTAGCATATCATTAGTGTATATGCACATAATATATCATAATCAGTACTTTGAATGGTCGATTTTTTGCCTAGGAATTCAATAGGGTGGTTATTTGGTGCATGAATTATTTGGAAACCTTGTTGATCCTTACTGTGTTTTATAAAATATACATTTATAGTATATATTTAGCCATTTTTAAATTATCTTATCAAGGCTTATATGTTGATTATTATTTCACAAAAAGCAGTTTAAAAATGATATTAATAATGCAGGAATGAGCAGTTAATTTAATACTGCAATTTTGTCACTTGAACTTATTTATGTTGTAAAATATGAGGAGAAGGCAAGCCCAAGGAGTCGTATCTCTTCTAAATAAAGATATTCAAGGCAAAGAAATTCCCTCAAGTCTTACTAACTTGTGCATGTCTCATATCACCCTTTGAAATTAACATAACCATATTTCAGAGATCATCACAGAAACGGAGACTAGAAGATAATACTGGATTAATAGAAAAAAAAAGACATCTACAGTTTACATTGGAAATTTCTTATACTCTGTAACATTGAAAATGGGGACCCATAAAAACAATCTGAGGAAGCCCAGATGACTTCTTGTTACCCATACAGTGTTTATTCTTTAAACTGATAGAATCCGAAAATGTTTCTTGGAGTGAACACTTAAACGTATCATTAAGCCACTAGTATTTTGACATGATACCCAAAGTTACCAATAGTTAGTAAATGCACTACATGTCTTTGTATTTATAGTTATGACTTAAGTTGTATACACACATATATATTTGTTCATGTACTTTTTATTTTTTAAATTCTATGAACATAAAAACTGAATCTACGAAACTTTTCCAACAGATTGCATTTCTTCCTCATGTTCCACGATCATATAAACTTCTTGCATCTTCTAGCCTTTTAGAAGATACTCCATTATTAGAATATTCCACCCTCAATGGATGTTGTTAGGAAATGTTTACAGCAGTTAAGTCCAACCAACTACCTGTTTCATCTTATTTTATTCAATACTTGCATTGCTCTTTTCATACTCCTGAAACTGATAATTGATATTCTTCATCTCACTGTAGCCAATAAAATAAACAAGCAGAAGCTTCTAAAGCAAGTGAAGTATTACTCTTAGATTCTCTCAACTATTGGCTCAAATGATTTGCCTTAACGTTTAATTAAATGTGATAATTAGACCGTTTTTCAAACACCATCTTCTAAACTTCTAGGCAACAGGAAATTGAAAACTACTTCAAAGGAAAAATAGTTTGACATAGAAGAATTTGTCTGACAAAAACAAATCATATATGTAACATCATCCTTTTTTCTCATTTAAGATCAAACATCTCGGTGATTAACAATCCTTTAGTATACATATTTGAAAAAAATATTTGTTTTCTTTTGGGGGTTTGTAATAATAATAAAGTATTATGCTAATTGTAGATGTTATGTTTTAAATATAAAAGTGTTTTGACTCTGTGTTTTCCTAGATGTTGCTTAAAAGTATATGTGCTTAATAGATTTTTTATTAGCTTTGCTTTTTCAATTTTCAATGATATTTTTTCAACCTGTTTCAAATGCTTTTGCTGAAGAAAAACATTTTTGATCTTAAGCTAACTTTTTTAGTAATTTCTGATAAATTTAATATATTACAAAGACATTTACGAAGTAACTTATATGCATTATGTTACTTTATTTCAATGCATATGTTTCATGCCAATTTTAACTTTGATTTGATGATTATATATGGTGAAGTTGCATTCTGATTTTACAAGTTACTCTAAAAATACGTAAAATAGGTTTATTGCTTTTTGAGTAAGTAATTTTAACCAGAAAGAAAACAAAATCAAATTGTCTTTTATGCAACTTTTCTAGTTTATTTTTTCCAAACTTTGTTGTATAGTAGTTTCCTTTGAATTTGTATTTTTAATAGCAAATACTTTAGTATTTAACACTTGTTTATTGGAAAGAAAACAGGTGAATGTTTGATATTGTGTGAATCTTTACCCACAACAAGAATGTAAAGACTGAATACCCTAATATTCATCATGAAATGAGCAGAGGTGTGTGTGTGTGTGTGTTTATCCATATACAGTGTACACTTGTGTTGCCCAAAGTTGACACAGATCACCATAACACACAATGTGTATTAATATGTAATATGTATATGTTGTCTTAGCTAAGTTACAGATATATGTCACTGAGAGAAAACCATATCTATTTACAAAGGCATGTTTGTTTTCTGTATCAGCATTATCCATGATCTACCTTTTAAAGGTGTCACACAACTGTGTAATCTGCATATAACATTCCCATGTGACAGGTACCATCAAAAGTGAGCCCAGAGAAAAAAAAACATAACTCAGTTCATATAATATGCAGAAGTGTGTGGAATGTGAAAGGATATGTGCAATGTACAAGTAAGTTGCCTGAAAATGACATATGACAATTTTCTACATAACGTGTGGTATCAAAACTGGACAGGAATGTGTAATCTGGAAGTGTCGTCCTACTGCCATCAAAGACAAGCTACAGGGATACGGACAGCTTTACATATTTTGATTGGTGTCTTTTCTACCAGAAATTTGTACCACCGTACATGACATGTAATTAACTTGTATTATAATTTTGGGATATCACAATAATGATCAACTCACAGATGCAGCACTGCCAGTACAACCTTACATTTTTACATAAATATAGTTGTTACTACAAGTCAATACATTGATATATGGCGAGATATATTATAATTTTCATATTTCCTTAGTGTAATTGAAAAAACAAATAACAGTGAAGTAACGCGACAAGGGGAAAGTATAAAATAGTCTTGTAAGTTACTCCCGAGGATGACGTAGATCACGCCGAAACATGTACGTGTAGAGTGATATTTCTGTTTTAAATTGGAAATCATATGGCTTCAATAAAGTTTTTATTGTGTAAATATAAAATGTTGTTTTTAATTATTTATTATAATTAAAAAAAATAGTTGTTACTCATTATTAAGTTATGTCTATAAATATTGCGATTATGAGATCCTTACATATCATTTCAAGGTGGCTCGGTATACTTCCACCTATGACAGAAATGTGTTACTGAGTAGAAATAAAGCCAAACCTTATCTACATTCTAAGACATCTTAAAATGTGATTTATTTTCATGTGTTACTTAAATTTAAGAATTATGTATATAGGGAAAACAATTTTATAACACACCAGAATTACTTGAGAATAAACGAAAGATAATTTTCACAAATGAGTACTGCATGCATGTAAAGTAATATTTTGTTTTAAATGTCTTTTCCCTGAAAGTAGTGAGGTCAAAAGATCCAGTTTGTATAAAGAGATGTATAATCTTAATCCTTAAAATAAAAGAAGTACACTGTTCTGTTTTCATTACATCAAAATATATTTTCACATCCTGATACATTTTAAATTGACCTTACCTTATGATCTGTTTAATTCTTCAGAGTTGGGATTACATTTAACTTGATATTTATAAAAAAAAAAGGATTTGAAACAATTAAATCTTCATATAAGGATCATTCATATAAAAATCTTGAAGTTATTTTTTTAGTCATTCTTATTTGTTTTCAGGAAGGCTTCTTTTGTTCCTACATGAAAATAAGAAAAAATATTTTTACTATGTATGTGTATAGATTATTTTAATTAACTCATCAAACTTTGTGATGAGTAACTTAGGATGAAAAGCATAATAAAAAAATGCTAATTACACATTGTAATTGGGATTGAAAAATGTTCATTTGTATTCCAGGTTATTTAGTACCACATAAAACCACTACTTTTATAAATAATTTTTCATTTTGCTTTGATTTTCATTTTTCCCATTAACACATAAAATCAGTCCAATCTTTTTTACTTCTTTATCAAGAAATATATTTTCCCACTTAGGAATGTATACTGGAATTTGTCTTCCCAGTAGAATTAAGTGTAATTTATCTTTGTCTTCATCTCCCAAAATTAAAAAAAAACTCTAAATTTACTTTATACTCAGAGAATAATGTGAAAAACCAGTAACGATTCTTTCGACTATATTAATACTTGAGATCAAACATTGTAACAGATGATGATTGTATGTATTCTCAACCTTTAATTAGGTGCTATATATTATTGCTGTTAAATTATATGCCACAACACAAGGGTAAGTGTGATTGTTGTTGTTATACTACAAACCAATACTTTAGGTATCATTTTCACTGTTACTGTTGTATTACTTTTATATGTTCTAACTTTTAAAATAGGAAGTTTATTAAAATGTTTTCATAGTAATTGTCTTATACTGGAAGCTGAACTTTTATTTCTGTAAATTGTAAACTTTACACTTCATGAGCAGAAAAAAATGTAACCTCTCTGTGTATTGTAGAATGATTTTAAACTAATTTTTTGTTTGTACACTTTGGGAGTTAATGAAAGCATCAGTAGTAATTAATTACAATGTTCATGTTCCTAATGCCAAAATATTATTATGTAGTTTTTGGTGCCAGTAAACAGTGAGGTCTTCATTGTGAATCCTTGTCAAGGTGTGATCAAATCCTGGTCATCAGTAACTCTTACTGTCCATTTCCAACCCAAACAGAGTCAGCTGTATGTGCAGAGGCTTGAAGGTTTCATTCACAATCAGGTAATATGTTCTTATATTGTGTAAAAGAGGACTGAAGGTCTGTATCTATTTTTTTAATGCTTCATTAATATGTTTGAAGATTTCTTGTACCATATTTGTTTTTGACTTGGAGTTGCTTTGTTAGTGTTATGTGCATTTTACATTCTAGTATATACACTAACCATTAATCCAATGATAATGTATTGTATAAGAAGTGTATTTGGAGTGTAATAGATCAAAAATAAATGGTTCTCAGATTGTGCAACATGACTCCTTCCCTTCTCAGGAAAACTTTTAGTTGTTGACCAATTCAACTGTCAGTTTCATATTCTTATGTTGTTTCCAATTAATATAGGCTATTAAAAACATAGGTTTATTAGTACCAAAAAATAACCCAAATATTTGATGTGAAAACATACAACACAATCACATTGGTATTTATCCAAAGAACACTTGTGTCTGGATAACATAAGGTTAATGTAGTGAATGTTTCAATAATTCACCTTGGTCTTTGTTACATTTGTCTACAGGCCTGTCAATTTTTTTTTTGCTTTCAATGCTTTTGGTATGTTAGTATAGGTAAGAAAATGTTAAAACTGTGGAAATGTTGTCTGTGGACTAATAATTATTGTAAAGTAATTTCTAGTGTGTTCTTAGTTTTCATGTGTTTAGGAATGTGAAAGAAGAGCAAAGAGTTTCAAAATTAATCCATTATCAAGCAATAATTCTTTCTAACTATATCTCATGAACTAACTCATTTTCAAGATCAAGGAAGGGTTTTTATTTAGTGGTTAGACCACAAGGTTACATCTCATGTGAATAGTTATTACCATAAATCTACATAATCTTTCACAACTTTAATATTTGTATGTCACTGCTGAAGGAAGCTTGTGTCAGTTCCATAATATACGGCCTGGCATAGCCACGTGTTTAGGGAGCTTGGGTCGGAATCTGCGGGTTCGAATCTCTGTTCCACCAAACATGCTCGCCCTTTCAGTCGTGTGTGCGCGATATAATGTGACAGTCAATCTCACTATTCGTTGGTAAAAGAGTAGCCCAAGAGTTGGCGGTGGGTGGTGATGACTAGCTGCCTTCCCTCTAGTCTTACACTGCTAAATTAGGGACAGCTAGTGCAGATAACCCTCATGTAACTTTGTGCAAAATTCAAAAAACAAACAAACAAACAATCCATAATATGCAAACATACTCAAAATCCATGTGCTCTAGGTAGAAAGTAAGTTATCACTTCAGTATAACTAAAAATTCATAGTTTAACTAAACGAAAGAATAAATAATATAGGAAAGGTAAACAAAACCATAACAAAATAAAAACAGAATTTGCTATGTCACAAGTTTGTGTATACTAGGTAATTATAAAGATCACATAAAAGGGTAATATGGTAATAAGAATTGTTAGTGATATAATTTTCAGTGTTTTCAGTTATGGTGCATAGGTTGGGAAATTGAAAGAGATTTACATGTAAAAAGGTTGCATATGTATTCCTGTAATTTAAACTATTTTGTATGTATTTATTTGTTTTTAGTTAGTTGTGGAAGGATAAGAATAACAGATAAAAATTTATATCAGTAATATTAAACAATAACCAGTATATTATTTCATAGGGCCCATTAGGAATACTGATGAGTGGCCTCTGCATAGCAGGAAATATAGAATTTCACTTGTTACAATTCCAAAGTTCAGAAAACTTTGACACTTCATCAAAAGTATGTTACAAAATTATACGTCTAAATTATTATATAAAAAGGATTTGTGTTTATTTTATAATTTTTGAATATTAACATAAGTTACTTCTACATCATAAGTACTGCTCGTTATTAACAGTAGACTGTATATAAAACTAGGATATATGTATAATTCTACTTTTCCTACTATGCTTTAGATGCCAACATACTTAGTATCAAGAGATTTACAGAATATCAAATAAGGTGAATTTTAAACTAATCTGTAGACAATATACTGAACTAATTATTCTTTATGTGCATGTTTTGGGATCATTGAGGTTAAGTAACAGGGTTGTACTTGTATGTAAAGTAGGGAATGTCATCATGCAATTTTTAATGTTTTCAGTTAGCAAGCATAAGTTCAGGAAGTGTAGAGATTGGGAAATGGGATGTATTGTTTTCGAATTAGATATTTCTACCTTCAGGAAATGAAAAAGCTAAGTAAAATGGTTTTGAATGTAATAACTTTTCTACAGGTATTTTTATATATCTATAATAAATTGTTATCTAACACTTTATTCACTTGGAGTGCTTTCCTTTTTATGTCAGTTTGAAAATGTGCTTTATTGAATAATAATAGTATTTCAAACACTGTTTGCCATATTCAGTGGACATGGCAATCATTGTGCATTGGGGACATTATTACTATATCACTTCTAAATTTTGAAAGTTACTAAGCAACTAGATAAAGAATGCAGTGTTAACAATGATAATAGGCATAATACTAATATCGTGTAACAAATATAATTAAGTTACTGTTTTGTTTTACTGCTATAGTTTAGTATCTGCCAATGTCCAGCATTGCAAGAATTGCATTTGAAGCAACAACTGTTTGGAGAATTCTTTGGTTGTATGTTACAGGTGAGTGCTGCTGATAGAATTTGAGATATTCTTTTTTTAGGAATAATTAGTTTAATCTTCAAGTAATACCTATTTTTTTGCTATTACCAATGTAGAAAGGCCCGGCATGGCCAGGTGGTTAAGGCGCTCGACTCGCAATCTGAGGGTCGTGGGTTCGAATCCCCGTCACACCGAACATGCTCGTCCTTTCAAAGAGGGAAGGCTGTCAAGTGGGTTGCATCCTTGACGTAAGAAAACAGCTTTAGAAACGATGGTAGAGCAAGATCTGCCATCGGCTCGACGGTCCGCTCGGACTATGAGAAAAACAAAAAATGTAGAAAAGTGAGACTTTGAAATGTGTGTGAAGCTTTTAAATGTATTCCAAGTAATAATAATTGTTAGAGAGCTAGCCTATGAAAATGCAAATTATAGAATGTTACACTTATTATAAATGTGTGATACCTAGATTATATACTTCAGTTAGCCTGCATTACTGATTTTCATAGTGGCTTATATGAAGCCATTTTTATATATATGTTTGTATAATAAATATTAATGCCTGTAGTGATGTGTAACACATGTATTTCTATTATAAGAATAAGTAATTGCTACAGTTTGTAACACCACTTTGTAAGCTCATGAGCTAGTAAGACAGCACACTTCTCTAAAACTAATGTAAACCGTATGTTAGTTTATATATTAAGATACAACAGTAAAAATTTTTTTCCCACATTGTTTTTATGTAATTCAAAAGCTTTCCTCACAGCTTTAGTAACTATCTTCAAGTGTTTCATTTTGTGTTTTAATGAATTTATGTATCATCTAAATAAATAAATAGTTGTTCTAAAGCATGGTAATTCTATAAGAAATCTTTATGTGGAGTATACATGAAAATAAACTAATGAACAAGAAAAATATAGATTTTTATTTTATTTTATTAATAGGTGAACACTTTGGTAATCAAACTTTTCTTTTTCTTTGTTTTTATATGTTGCACTGACTTTGTTGTGATACTGGTATTTTCAGGTGTAAGCTGTTCTCCCAACAGATAGTTAGATCCACTAATAAGAACAGAAAATATGGAGATTAATCTGTGTTTGATAATGTAACTGAATTTTACTAGTGCATGTGAAATAACGAGACTGGACAATTTTAACAAAATATACACAGTCTGTATTATAAAACACATAAAGAAGAAAATACAGTGTATGTTCTTGTGCCCATGAAAAGATAGTTGCTTTTACTGGATTGTGATATGTTGTAGAGCTTTCTTTATCTTGGGAATGTCTTCTGTCAAACTAAACACAATGATCTTAAAGTATATCTTTAATTAGAAAACTCCAGGTAGAACTGAACTAAGAAAGCATGCTTTAATTCTAGGGATAAACTTGGTTTCTTTTCCAGTCGACAGTGATCCTTGTTTCTTCCCAGCATTTGGTAAGCTGTAACATACAGAAAGTATTGAGTTGGCTAGTGAAGGATATTACAGTTACTAATCCTTTAACCCAGATGCTCTATGTTACTGTAATATCTTCTCGGGTGTTACAGTCACTAATCCTTTCAACCCAGATGCTCTATGTTACTGTAATATCTTCTCGGGTGTTACAGTTGCTAATCCTTTCAACCAAGATGCTCTATGTTACTGTAATATCTTCTCGGGTGTTACAGTCGCTAATCCTTTCAACCCAGATGCTCTATGTTACTGTAATATCTTCTCGGGTGTTACAGTCGCTAATCTTTTCAACCCAGATGCTCTATATTATTGTAATATCTTCTTAGGTAGAATAGACAGTATTTATTGTAGAGAACAAAGCAATTAGAACTAGGCAACCTCAACAACTTTCTGGACCACTTATTTAGGCTAAAACAAACCAAATAAATAAAAACGTTTAAAAATTCTTACATAACTAAGTTGTAGAAAACATATGATATGTCTACATATTACAAAATTACAGTTACTGAATCTCTTGATAATGGTCCATAACAAAATTGTTGACATTTTTTTTTAGAGTCAAATAATGTTCAATCTTATCCCTTAAAAAGATCTGTTAAAATGGTATTTAGACATATTTGAGTACACCTATACTGCTACGTGTATTATTAAGTGTCATGTTATTATCTATACTTCTGTATTTGTGTGTGATACATATTTATAGTAATCCATGAATATTTTATGTAGCATCCACCTGATTTTAGCTTGAATGTTACTATGCTTCAGTTTGGATTATGCTGTGTGGATGATACTCCTTTTGCAAAGGTAAGTAAATGTTCCTAGGCATTATCAGGCCAGTTATCCCTCTGTGTTTCAATGGAAAACAAAATTGTTCATACAAAGCCATTCCATAATAATCAATAACTGCATGTCACCTGCGTAGACCAAGGACTAAAAATTTACCCAATGAATAATGTAGCTACCTTACAGTCAGTTGTAGGATATTGTATTTGAAATCTTTATTTTCAAAATTGAAATGGTATTCAAATAATACTAATCTCAAATGGGACACATCTCGTCCACTTCTTTTAACATCAAAAAATAAATGAATATGATTATGAATTATATTATTCTGCTGTATTAAGAACTAACTGAATATTTTTATGGTGAACCTTCACTTCGTGTTCTACCTGTACAATTTAGATAATATGTTTTAACAGGCTCTCAAAAGCCAGTGAGGGACATTTTTGTTGAAAAACAAACTCCCCAATCCAGTTTTTCTTAATTTGAGCTAAAATTTTTTGGACTTGTTTATTGGCTAAAAAGAAGGCATTTTCCACATTATTTTAATGTTGAGGCTATGAAATGTGATTTGAAGTGGTAAGATGAGTGAAATAATGAGCTTAATGGCCAAGCACAAGAAGCATGGAAGTCTCCAAATGACATGCAGAGGTATTCAGGAACATTTAGAACCACCTTAATAGATATTGTGCAGCAAGCCAAGTACAATATTATGCGTGTAGCTGTTTTCCTGTCTGCTTATCCTACTGCTGACTATCGTGATGCTTTGACCTTCCCTACCGAATCACAGGTTAAATCATTCATATCTCAATTGAAAGCTAAACATAAAAAGGTGATAGCAGAAGCATAAAAGGTTGGCAATTGCTTATTTAATAATGCTGAGAATGTAGCTTTATTGATATATACTAAATTTGCTCTCAGCGGGTAGGCCTTAGTACTAATTAGTATGGAGATTTGAAGATACTGTATTTCACTTAAAAATTTATCAGTTAACAAACGAAAAAGTTGTCTCGAAAAGATACATCCAAAACTACCCTCTTTGGGAGTTTCTGGATTGAATTTACTTTTAATTTTCACCAAATTGTAATATAAAGACACTCTCTGGGTCCTGAGGAACATGTTAAAAATAATAGCTCAAAGTTCAGCTGGAAAACCTATTTACATTATAGTAACAATAAATTTACTTTTGACGTGTTTTGAAATTCTCTGTTTTGGCAATAAGTATCTCAACTATAAGAAATTTAAAAAAGGAATCATTAAACAATCTCAGTTTGTTTGTTTTTTCTTATAAGTGCAGTAAAAAAATGACAGTGTTCTTATGTGTCACCAAGGTACACTTATAGTTTTACTTAGAGATTTTAAATAGGAGCCTGGGAATGCCAATCCACTCTGTTTTCTTTCTGCCTAGTTTTTATTCAATTATATTTATCACAGTTCATCATCTCCTTTAGCACATGCTCGTTTTCTATGAATATGAATTACTTTTCTATTGGTTTTGCAGTTGTCGTAAGCAATGAAACTCTCATTCACACTTTTTTAAAAAACAAGGTGTTCCCTCCACCAGTAATTGATTTCAGAAAACATAATAAGTCTACTCTAACTGTAATGTGTACCACTGTGGTACATGCATTTACATTCAACCTCTTATGTACATGTACACAATATGTAATCAGATGGTCAGTGGTAGTTGAGTTTAAAATGTTTCATTATATTCTACAGTTGTCTCTCAGGGCTGGACGTGGGTAAGTGGTTAGTGTGCTGTACTGTGAATGAATTCAAGAGTCCGTGGTTCACTAGTGAAAAATTGTGCTCTACTCTTTGAGGCTGTGGGTGCATTATAAGAGTGACAATCAAATCCAACTATTCAATTAGAGTACTGTTGACTATGTTTTTCCTGCAGTCTATCAGTTCAAAATTAGGGATGGCTAACACAAATATCCCTTGTGTAGTTTTGCCAAAATATCTGAAACAAACACTTTTCTCCGAGTTTATCTTCACTGATATAGTAAAATGTTAGTCTAGAATTTGTGGCTATCAAGAATATCAAGGCAATTTCATATTACATTTTAAGAAGCATTATTTTTAAATATATTAGTCTAAATATGTTTTCTTTCAGGCAGATGCTGTCACCATCACTAATCATTTAACACAATGGGTGTCAGCAAAGCTGGAATACAGGTACATGATACTCTGTAAAAGCAGGTTCCTAATGTTGATCCACTTACATTCATTTTAATTTAATGGTACAATAAATAAAGCGTAGAACTACCTTTATATCACAATTAAAAAGATTTTTAACTGTTTGTAACGACAGCAATTTCTTTATGGATAATGTTATATTATTCATAAATAAACAAGAAAATAATGATTATAAACATTGGCAATTGAAAAAATTTTTCTCACTGTTTTATAATAAATATGAATATATTTGAAAAAATAAATTTTCGATAAGGAAAATACATTTTATGTCACTAGAGGTAGTTAACTACTTTTAAACAGTTAAAATTAAAATGTATTCAGTATAGCCGGGATTGGAAAGACTAACTTCAAGTAGCTGGGCTTGTCTCAGCTGTCCCGTGTTATACTTGAATAATTTTACAAAAGAAAAAGGTAGGAATATGAACTACATAGAAATTTTAAGGTAGGGTATATAGTTTGTCTTAAGATCATTCTAAATAAGATCTTTTAAATTTTATTAAAAACATTATTATGCCATTTTTGTTTTAGAAAAGGATGGAGGTTGGGAGTAACTTATAGTAGAATTATTAGGGTGGATTTATTATTTTTACTACTTTAGGAACTATTAAAACTTTTAAGTGTGGAGTTTGGGAAGAACTTTTAGTAGAAATATATTTGGAATGATTTTATTTTATTTCTACTTTTGATATTATTAGAACTTTTAAAGGTAACTGGCTGCAGACAGTGAATGGCAGTGAGAGTTGAGACATTATGGGTATAAGCACTTGACTCCACACCCTTAATTGATTTTCCATGATTGCTAACTAGTTTTTCATCTGCATTTGGATTTTGTCTGATAGATTGGATATCCCCAATGTTTTTGGGAGCTATCACCATAGACAATTTCCCTTATGACTTCAAGATTACAACTGGAAGTTACAATGGACTTTATAAAATATTTTAAATTTTAATATATTAAGTTCATTATTATTTTGCTGATTTTAATTGCCTATTAATAACTAATGTAATTAATATGATAATAGTTTTGAAGCTATTTCTTATGTATATAACAATATTTTTTAATTTCCCTATTTATAACATTATTTATTTGCTCAATTCTTAGGTGGTGGCTCAGTTTTTTGTGTTACACCATCAACACTTTTCATCCCCCCATGTGATTCCAGAATGTTTGATGTTACCTTTGACCCTGTATGTATTTTTTCTTCATATTCATGCTGTTTGTTTTTGAATAATATATTTTGTGATTGAAGGTGTACACTGTATAAATATTGTTAGGATAATGTCTACTTAATCTTTTGATAATTATGCAAGTTAACAAGATTGAAAAATGTTTCTAATGATATAAATATAACAACTTTTTAGAATTCAACAGATTCAACTGCAAGATCCAATGTATGCCTTCTAGGATTGAGAAGAGTTTTTAAACTATGTGTATGAAATGTTAAATAGTAAAACATGATGGTTTCATAGATATGTTTAACTGATTTTCATTATTATGTACAATCCTCACAAGTCACATATTTTTTGATAGATCCTGTCCAGTAGTTGTTTTAATGTATTTGTTATAGTTTGGATTAATTATTTGTGTTAATATATTTCACCCATCTGTAATTGTTTAATATATATGTATTTATACACACACACGAACATTTATCAAAATATTTAATGCTGGAGCAGGCCTCTGTCAACAAAGTGTTCAGCAGTGTACTGGAGTGTTATCTTTCAGCTACTGATGAATTTAATGATGATTCTCACATACTGAATACTTCTTCAGGATATTGTGTGAAAGTGATTGCCTCAGGTAAAAGTATTTAATAGTTTTGTAATTTCACTATTAAAGTGTTATAGAAAATAGGTATTTTTAGCATTAATACTGAAATGTCTTGTTTTCAGTAAGCATTGTTCTGAAATGCCCAGAATTGCAATTATTAGGGTATAGTGTCATATTTTATAAGATTTATATGCTGATTAGAAAATAAAGTATATACTATGTTCTTTCTCATTATTCATCACGTGACCAATAGCAAATGAAGCAAGTGTTGGTGATATAGCTAATAAGAATCATTAAAATGATGCTAAAATTAACCACTTAAATACCAGATATATGTATTTGAATATCATTATTGTTTGCATGCGCAATACATGATGTACATGAGAAGTGTATAAACTCCCTCTTTTTCTTATATACTGGAGATGTGCATATATGTATTATTGTTCACATGTACAATACCATGATGTACATGAGAAGTGTATGAACTCCCTCTTCTTCTTGTATACTGGAGATGTGCATATACATATCGTTGTTTACATGTACAATACATGATGTACATGAGAAGTGTATGAACTCCCTCTTCTTCTTGTATACTGGAGATGTGCATATACATATCGTTGTTTACATGTACAATACATGATGTACATGAGAAGTGTATGAACTCCCTCTTCTTCTTATATGCTGGAGATGTGCATATATGTATCATTGTTCACATGTACAATACCATGACGTACATGTGAAGTTCATGAACCCATTCTTCTTACATACCATAAAATGTGTATATGCATATCATTGTTTTGTAAGTGAACACTATCATGAAATACATGAGCAGTTCAAGAATGCTCTTCTTTACTTCAATGTAATGAACGAGTTATTGCTAATTATTGCCATACACAATCGTTTTCTATTAAAGAAATGTCTAAGAAAGGCTACATGATCTATTTTTATTAAGTTACAAGTACCAGATGTGAGAGCATCATTTTGTTCTCAGTATTGTGGAGAAATCTGAACAATCATTATGTAAGCTACTAAAGTGCTTGTTTTATTACCTAGTTATTTATTCTATTTCCACTGTTTTAATTTAGTTTCTTACATTTCAAGACTACTACTACCAAATAGATACTATGATCTTCATTAGTCATTAGGCTATCTTACCAGTGGTTCTCAGACTTTTTAGATCGTGCCCCTTTCGTCTGTGGTATTTGACACCTCCAACTTCTCCTCCTTGCACACACAAACTTACATATTATACCAGCAAAAAAAAATCCAGTGAACCACTTACTAAATATCAAAAACCTTAGTGCACCACAAGTGCAAACAGATGGGTGTACAAGTATATAATGATGTAAATTTTGTGAGATACTGCTTATCTATTAGTGATAAAAGTGCACCCATTTATTGTACAGAGATATTCCATCTGGGGCTCGATAACCATCTAAAAGTCTAAATGGAAGAGGACTTCATCCAATGATGTGGATATGTGAGCTTAAAATAAAGCATGAGTTAGACACAACTAAATATGTTGACATGCTCACCAGCAATAAGATTTGGTATACTTTGTCAAAAAGTGAGATTGTTTTTTATTTTTTCTCGTGAACCTTCTTGTGCTTCTCCCCCAGGATAGGTTGTTTGTCCCTCAGTTTTAGAACCACTTCTATAATTAGTAAAGCTATTTTGCATTCTCTTCCAAGTGATTCTGTTACACTGACCTGAAAAACAGCACAGTTTTGAACATTGTATCTAAAACGTACGGGAAGTTGAAATATTCTTCATATTTTCTTTTTGATGTACTTGTTAGTCTTTACTTAATTTTTTGAAGGTGTCAGCATTTTCTAGCTATGCAGGACATATAAAAATTAGTGATGAGTGTTTATAAAAATTTATTTTAATTTTTTTGAAATTTTCTGTACTTTGGTAAGGAGTAAGATGCCAAAATAGTTCCACAAGTATCTTTATGAAAATACATATTATTATAAAAATGTTATAAAGTGTTTTATGTTTAAATGTGTAAAAAACATAATTAAGAATAAATCCTGTTTTATTTGATAGCAGAAAGACAACATCTTTGTAGTGTTGAGGGTTTTACTGTTGTAAAAACTGATAAATGTAATTATTAACATTTGTTTATTACAGTCTTTAAAATATTGGTTTACAAAATATACAAGTTGCTGTTTTCAGCTGTTTATGTCATACTTAACAATTTTAGAAAGGATTATGGGGAAAAGATTACTGCCAAGTACAGAATACGTTAAAAAACGTGTGTATGTGAAAAACTGGTTGTAGTTTCAGAGATAATGTTTTTAGTACTTAGTTTTTCTTTCCTCAAAATTATGAGAACATTAACTTTTGTAGTGTCACACAAGTATTCAGTAGTAAGATAACTTATAATCAGATTTATTTTATAAGCTATGTCTGTCTCAAACTCAATTTCCATTATTTAGTGTTATTACAATTTGTCTTGTTTTAGGTCACACATGTTTGAATACAAATGTGATCTCTGAAGGAGGAAATTGCTTAGCTATGCCTAAACATGTAATACTTGAAGTATCATCTTTAAGTCAAGTGTGCTACAGTACTGTACTGCTCATAAACAATTATTCAACAGACCTTTTATTTGAGTGTATTTGTCAAAATGCAAGGTAAGATACTTTCAATGTAAATGTGAGATTTGCTTATGTAGAGCTTAATCCATATACGGTAATTATATGCACAAATAACGTCTTTAGGTGAGAATCTTGCCTGAAGTATTTTGCAACTGTTTCCCTTCTACATAAAGATTCTTACCAATTACTTTAATTATTTCTACCTATTTCATACATTACACACAGAAATATAAACAAGTGTATTTCAAACTGTTCTTTAAGTTATTGAAATACTTATGAACATATGAAGTAGATTTATGGAGTTACAAGGAACATTTCTAGTCATATGATAGTTTTTAAATTCACAGAAATGACAGAAAAGTCACATTCAATGAATCAGAACACTAATTTGATAAACTTGGCTATATAAAAAATGATTGGCTGAAAAATGCCACTCTAATAAGATTTGTTATCACGATTCTATTGATAAACTTAATTTTATAAAGAATATTACCTTTAGCAGGATTTACAAGCATCATTTTATTGATAGGCTTAATTTTATCAAGAACTGCCATTTTTAGTGAGATTTTGCAATTATCGTTGAGTTTATAGGTTCCATTTTATCAGTGATGGCCAATTTGAACAGCTTGGCAACCATTTTTTATATTATTAGGCTTGATTATATAAACAAAAAATATAGAAAAAATTACAAGCATGATAAATAGGCTAAATTAGACCAAGAATGCTAATTTGAGCTTGATTACAAATGTAGTTCTGAAATAACACGTGGACTTTCATTTAACTGTTTGGAACAATATATGGAATGCATGATTTCAGATCAGTTGTTATTTAAGTGTAAGAGGGAAATATATATATTTCAATGATTAAACACACCGTCTATTAATTTGTTCCCATAATTTTGATTGAAAGTCCATTTACAAGGTTTATAAAAGTTTTGTTAATTTGAGGTATGATGAGAAATATTTTACTCTCTATCTGTTTTACATGTCCTTGCAGAAGTATTAAACACAGAGCACCAACAAAATTATAACTGTTCAGCCACTTCATTAGGCTTACAACTTGTCTTGAAAGCTGCTAACAGCATTAGTTAAAGTAGGCTACTTCTAATAAAAATATGAGATGAGAGTCCTGTCTGAACTGAAAACTGTAACTAGGAAAACAGTAATTACAATGAACATTTCGGCTAATTATATTAAAAGAAACAATTTTTAACATGTTTTAAGTTTTTGTGATATTTTTTTATTATTATTTTGCATCTGCCAATTAAGTTAGTTTTAAGCAGAAGACATTATTATTAATGTTTTACAGTGCAACATTGCATGTGTGAAATATTGTAATTAGTTTTTCATGAAATTTAGGTTTAGTATTCATTGCTTACCCCAGACTGGAATAGTACCTGCAGGAAAGCATTATGTTTTGTTAATGAAATCTGGGCCACAGCACTTGAATTTAGAAGGAGAACTACAAGTGAGAGGAGAAGTTAGCATTTCATTTACTGGAAAAGATGTTTACTACAAACAGGTAGACTACAGTCACAACTACTGAAAAATATAGTGTCTATGTGTTTGATTGTTTATAGATTAATCATAAGTAACCCATAAACTTTTATATTTGCAATTTATATTTGATAAATAGTATTTGTTATATATTAGTATAATAACAGTACTTTACTAGTTAGAATTAAAAAGCAAGAAGTGGTTAGTTTGTAAGGCTAGTCTAATAACTAATGTCTAAAGTCATTCTTCTACACTTTTTAGAAATTAGTATCTGATATATGGTTTGTAAGCTTGTACTGTTATATATAACTAGCAGTATTGCCCAGGTTTTCAAAAAAACAAAACTACTCTCTCTGTTTCCCTGTTCCATATTTCTATAGGTACAGAATATTTTGTGAATTTAGGAAAAAAAACATGTTAGGTTTGATTTTTGAAAATAAACTACGAACCTGTTTTACATCAGGTATTCCTTATGAACGATGTTTTTGTTTTTTCTTCACTGGCAAGGATAAATAGGCCCTT
>NW_013666788.1:245812-250998 GCF_000517525.1 Limulus polyphemus
CATACAAGTACCTGTTCTGGTGAACAGGATAAGCCTAGTCCTATTCCCCCCATCCCCATGTCATCCCTCCTGAAATATTAAAATTTTAAATGTAAATATATATGTAATGTAATGTTCAATTTGCTTTAACATAAATTTGATATATTTTTATTAATGTGAAACTGTATTCACATTATGACATTAATATATGAAATGTACTACAAACAAAATGTAATTTTGTACTTTATAATGTATCAAACTACCCGGAGAAAAAATGGTTGAATAAAATACATTTGCTAACTTTACTTTAATCTCATTTTACACAATAAGTATCATAATGTAAGTCTTACTCTTTTCATGTAGTGTATTTTATGGTAGACAGCATAACTTTATTTTATAGGCTAGGCCTCCTTTTTGCTTTTTTTTCGAAAACACACAACATTCTAATTCTGCATACATTTCTTTTGTGTGTGAGGTTATATATATGATGCAATAGTAGATGTACAGTTAATGATCTATAACTAAATAGGCCTATAATGCTATATTCTAAATTAAATGTTAACTCAAATTTATCAAAAAATGTCAAGTGTGCCTAGAATTTATTCATATAATATATATGGTAATGATAAAATTACCGGTTTGGCTAGTAGATGATAGACGCATATATATCAACAAAAAATTGTCGTTTTGCACATCTTCACGTGAGGGAAGTGTGACCTGTGTAGTAAATGCAGCAGACAAACAAACAAGCAGAGAGATATAGATAATAAGGTTGTTTTTGTGATACAGGATACATTTTCGTAGGGAAAAACGTTTACTCTAGTTTATTGTCCATTGTAATTTGTGTACTTTGTCATAATTTCAGGGTAACATTGTTTTTAGGTTGTGTCCGTAATTAGAAACCTGGTGATTCCAAGACTTTTGATTTCTGATGTTGAGAATGGCTTCATTTTCTTCCCCAGCGGGTGCATAGGCTGTAAGGTTGAGATAACTACAAAATTGTACAATACATGTAGCATACCTTTAAGGTTTGTATAGACATTTTTGGTATTGTGTAATATTGGTTTGGTATGGCTTTCTATATAGTCATACAACTTTCTGTCTTATGATTCAGATGTCATTATTATTTCTTCAAGGATATTACTTCTTACATTTAAAACTGGAAACGATACTTTTAGATAAGCACACTCAACCCATTAGTTACATTTTATCTTGTAAAAAGCAACAAGATAATTTGTATAACAGTTTTTGCGAGTGAAATCTGATCAAAAACAATTTAGGTGTGAAAAAAAAAAGGTGCAGCCAAAAAAGGATTGAGCATGTAACCTAAAGGAATGAAATCAAAATTGGCGGCCAAACTGGTAGGTACACTTATAGCATTGATAAGAATTTTACAGGAAATATTCATTCACTAGTTAGCTAGGCCATGTATTTTGTTTTACCCACCATCATGCCCCAAGTTGAAATTTTGATTTCATTCCTTTAAGTCGTACACTCAATCCTTTTTTGGCTGCACCTTTTTTTTTCACACCTAAGGTGCTTTTGATTAGATATCATGACTTTTTGTCATACACACCAACAAATCAGAGCAAGTAAGAAAGTGGCACTCGCTAGTAAACAACACTAGCTTTAGGATCTCAACCCTATTATTAGGAACAGACCTTTACTTTACAGAACCAACCAGATTCTTTAAAATATATGGTGGTAGTTTTCCTCTCTAAAACAGAGTTAATAGCTTTCATTAATAGTAACACCATAGAATTCATATTAACAGTATCTTATCATCATCCCCATGCAATCAGTACAGCTGTATCAAGCATCATTATTTATGCTAATTCATTAAGCTAATATCACATGACACTGAAAAGTTAGCAATGAATAATCAATAATAACCATCCACCCATATGATTCTTTTGAAAACTTGAGCTGGAAACTGCTAATCTAGTTTGCTTGGCCTAACCAATACTTATGTATCTGCACCTCCTTTCACCTTGTACTTTTGCTGCACTAAGCTAAAAATGGTCCATTTTTACTCTTAGGTTAAGCTGTAGTAAAAATTTTAAAACAATATCTCTTGTGACTTTTTGTGTAGGCGTATGCAAAAATTTTCATCCAATTTGAGCAGTTTTTGTTGAATAACTTTGCACATGTGGCTTATATTTACACCAAATGAGATTCCTAATTGAAAGTTGAAGAGATCTATCAGTGTACCAAATTTGAAAAAAAATCCGTAAAAGTTAAATATGTTTTTCTATCAAATAAAGATTCCATACTTTGGTGCAAAGAAAAAAAAAGGAAGAAACTTAATTAAAATTGGAGATGTTATATCTCAGATATTTCTTAATGGATTGCCTTGAAATTTGGTATGTGAAGTAAGAGTCCAGTAGAGCACATCCACTGAAAATATGTGATAGTTTGGATTACCACAGTCCTAGCTACAGAAAGTGGAAAATTGATAAACTATCATTTCTTTTAATAACACACAATGTGTCCTGCAGGCTGTTTTGGCCTCACAACACATTACCATGAGTCTTGATTTTTAAAGAGTTATATCCATTGTGATAACATTGTTGTTAGAGATGTGTTAATAATTAGTGAAAGAATTATCTACTGTATAAATAATTTTTACAGAGTTATATTGATTGTTATAACAGTGTTTGTAAAAATGTGTTAATAATTAGTGAAAGAATTATCTACTGTATAAATAATTTTCACAGAGTTATATTGAGTGTTATAACAGTGTTGGTAAAAATGTGTTAATAATTAGTGAAAGAATTATCTACTGTATAAATAATTTTCACAGAGTTATATTCATTGTTATAACAGTGTTGGTAAAAATGTGTTAATAATTAGTAAAAGAATTATCTACTGTATAAATAATTTTTACACGGTTGTATCCCTTGTGATACATTGTTGTTAGAGATGAATTAATACTACAGTAAAATAATTATTTGCTCTATAATTAATATTTACAGTTGTACATTTAGTTTTGTGGTAATAACAACAGGTTCAAGATGCATTAATACTTCATTGAACCATAAAATAATTAGAAATAAACAGTAGTTGGCTTACTTTAAGGTTTGAATGGCACACAGATGAAGCAGTTCTTTCAGTCAAGCCACATGAAGGATTAATTCCTGCTGGGGATAGTTGTGTAAGTTTTAGAAATCTCTTTGTAGTAAAGAAACAATCATTTTGTAACATTTTAACTAACGTACCTGTACCTTTTAAGATGATATATTTTTGAGTATGTTCTGTAATATGAAGCTACTGCAAGTCAGATGTATGTAGCTTTTTGACATTGTTATGTTTTAAATATTGAGTAAATATGTGATTTAGTAGACTATATGTTTGGATTAATGTAATGTTAATAAATACTTTCTACTAAATATGAGGAATTCTATAGTTAAATACTGAAAATTGGTACAATTAATAAAATTTATATCAATAGAATAAGACAAAAATTTAAATAAAAAATAGTTTATCCAAGTTTTTTTCATTATGTGTATTTCCTTCTTGATAGTTGTAGTTGAAATTTATGCAATGTTTCAAAATATATAACTAAGTGAAAGTTTACTAAATGTGTAACATATAGATTGACATTCGACAGAGTTTGATCCTATACATGTACGTGAGTTGTATAACAATTGGCTGTTTATTGAACCATTAAAGTGGTAAATAACATGCAAATTCTGTATTTTGCCCAGGTCAGCTTTGCATTAGAAATATAAATGTGTTTGACCCTCCTTAGCAAGAAACTTAATTTCTGTCTTTCTTAATTAGGTTTTAACATTGGTGTTCAAACCAGAGAAAGTAAAGAAGTATGAAGTTGGTCTTAATCTGTGTGTATTTCCCATGGAAGGTACAAGTCAATCAAATAACCAAGCATATTTAGCTTGTTGTTCAGCATGTTTCCCCGAGCTGAAGGTAAATATAACTGACTAAGAATATGTAAAAAACATAAATAACTTGATCTGACCAGATTCTGGTTTCATAGCAGAAGTTAGTTAAGAGGCACCAACCTTAGTCAGATATTACTTAGCAAATTTCTGAGATCATACTAGAATTAGTATGTTTGGATCTGCTGTAATAAAAGATATGTAAGTTTTGGATGTGATGCTGAAATCCAAATTATGGGATCTTGCTTGATCACACAGGTTTTTAAAATTTTTATTCAAATTTTGATTATTCAAAACTTGCTTCACTAGTCAAGTATCTGTGTTGATGGCCAAATAGGGCAATGTTCTAATGTGATATTTAAATCTGGATTATTTAGATCTTCCTCAACCTAACAAGTTTCTGACATGGTATTCAGATCTTTCTTGACCTTACAACTTTCCAATGTGATTCCTTGATTTATCAAAATCTTACTTGATATAATATCTTACAAGTTTTTCATATGATATTCAGGTTGTTTTAAAAAGCAAGTTTCTGAAATAGTGTCTAGATCTTGATTATTTATTTTTGGTTGACAGGAAATCTGATAACTGTCTTATAATATTGATTTGATCTAGGCTTATCAGAAAGACAAACTCATAAAACTTGTTTAATTGTTTAGTTTTTTAATAGCAGTTTGATTGAAATACAGTTTATGTGTCTCCTAAGGAAACAAGAATGCTATTCTCATTTGTAAAGTATTATGAAAATACTGTTTACTAGGTTTAATTATGTATATAAAGTTATTATTACATACCCTAAGAAAATAGTAGTTTTATTTCAGATTCTCCTATAAATTAGAATGAACAAATATTCTATCAAGAATAACTATTTTGATAAAGGAAATATTACTTACAATGTATAAAAAAAGAACTTTAGTATTGCCTTAGCTTGGTTTTTGATAAAGGAAATATTACTTACAATGTATAAAAAAAAGAGCTTTAGTATTGCCTTGGCTCAGTTTTTGATAAAGGAAATGGTGCTTACAATGTATAAAAAAAATAGCTTTAGTATTGCCTTAGCTCAGTTTTTGATAAAGGAAATATTACTTAAAATGTATAAAAAAAGAGCTTTAGTATTGCTTTAGCTCAGTTTTTGATAAAGGAAATGGTGCTTACAATGTATAAAAAAAATAGCTTTAGTATTGCCTTAGCTCAGTTTTTGATAAAGGAAATATTACTTACAATGTATAAAAAAAAAGAGCTTTAGTATTGCCTTAGCTTGGTTTTTGATAAAGGAAATAGTACTTACAATGTATTAAAAAATAAACT
>NW_013666788.1:251998-265983 GCF_000517525.1 Limulus polyphemus
CAGTTTTTACCATAAATAATATGTTGTCTGGTGAGTCCAAACATTTCTATTTTCATTATTGATACTTGCATGAATCTTTTTTTTAGGTAAATGTTTGTTTTAAGATTTCCATGCTTGTATAGCAGTTGAAAACCTACTAAATTTTACACTTTCATAACTTAGAAAAATACTATATCTTTATTCTGGAATAGTCACATAAAGTTTTCAAAATTTTCATGCAGGTGCATTTAGTTAATATTTTTATGAATAAGATGTGTAACTTGCATTAATTCTTGACTCTGGGTAGGGTTACATGCTACAGTATACTTGATTGGCCATACTTCTTTTTTATTGCTTTCCTGGGTTAGAGGTTATAGAGGGCTGGTATAGAGGTTTGTACAAATTAGTACATGTATGGAGTTAATATTCTATCCTCATCTTCCCTTCAAATTTGTATAATGTAATTGCATTAGTTGTATAGAACTGTGGAATACTGTACTAAGACTTTTGTCTGACATAACAATGTGGTATTAATTCTTTTGTACTTCTTGAAGTATAGTATTTGATTCTTCGCAGCTCATACAATCTGTCTACATTAAATCACAGGTGACTGGTTTTGAAAATCCCAATGTTTTTCATTTTACTTTATTTTACATTTATAGTTGAATCTCTTCCCCTTTTACTTGGGTTGTTTGTTGTGGATCTTGATATATACCTGATGAACATTAGTGAGTCTGAATACAAAACTATTATATAAAGATTACTCTAAGTGTGTAACAAAACTTTTGTTTACAACTAAATGAGGATGTATTTTATAGGCCAGGTGATTAGGGTGCTCAACTCGCAATTTGTGGGTTCGAATCCCCCTCACACAAAACATGCTCGCCCTTTCTGCTGTGGGGGCATTATAATGTGACGGTCAATCCCATTTATTCATTGATAAATGAGTAGCCCAAGAGTTGGCAGTGGGTGGTGATGACTAGCTGCCTTCCCTCTAGTCTTATATTGCTAAATTAGGGATGGCTAGCGCAGATAGCCCTCATGCAGCTTAACGGGAAATCCATAACAAACAAACCATAACAAAAAATGTATTTTATAACATTCTATTAAGAAACATAACTATACTTTGAAGAAAAGAAGAAATATTTTGGAATAAGGTTCTTTTAGGGGAACTGGAAATTTTCTATCCAAATATTATGCGTATATCATTTAAAAGTCCAGATTACAGGTATTCCAGTATCAAATATACAATAAAATTTTGGTTACTAATTCCTATTTAAGAAACAGAACAAAACAAAACCATGAAGACAGTTGATGTGACTATTGTAAAAGTGATTAAGAGACAATTTATCATTTGTATCGAATGTACTATTATAAATAGTGGAATGGAAAACAGGGATTAAAGATAAATTAGGTTTAAAATAGTCACTAAAGCACAGGATAACCTGCTTGAAATGTTGTGTAGAAAAAAAAACATACTTTCTTTGTAAATCATTTGCTATACTCAACAACAATTTGAAATATAGTTTGAAAATTTTTGTTTTTGTTGTTTATCAAATGTGGTGAAAGTTTTAAAATATAAAATAGTTTGTTTATTTTTTGATATGAAACCATAGAAATGGAAAGCACAATGGTTGGTTTAATCTTAAAACTGTAGCATACAATCACTCAAAAAGTATACAAGCATATTTATCCTTCTTTTTTATTGTTTTGTGAAATGGAAAAAAAATGTTATGTTAACTTGTATATCTTTGCAAATTTACATAAAAAGCTTGAAATATAGTTAGCAGGGGAAAATATTATACTGTTCATTATTTAAATATGAATTCATATAATTTAAACTGAAAGACAAAGATTTGGAAATAGCCTAATATCAGTTGTGGGTTTTTCATATATGGTCTGTTATTTAAAGAAGTTTGATAAATAGAACAACTTGTGAAATATTATTACCAGATTTTATTCAATACACTAAACATGTTTTCTGTTTTCACAATTTGATAATTTTTGCAAATTTAGGCAGAACCATCTCTGATGGAGTTTGGAGATGTCTTAATTGACAGGAAAGTTGAATTTATGATGGTTGTACACAACCCTGGAGATTGTGCAGTTTCATTTCTGTTAAGCAACAAGGAATATACAGGAGACTGTGGTATGTTAGTATTTATTATATTTTTTGAAGAGTTTGTAATTCTTGGTGTCAAAAATAAGTAAAATCAAGGTGAGAGTGTGGCTTGGTGGTTAGCATGTTGGGCTTAGGATCGAAGGCTCAAGATTCAGTGTGCCACTGAAAACTTTTAGCTGTTGAGGTGTAATAACTGTGACAGCCAATCTTGCTGTTTGGTTAATAGTAGTTGCACAGATGGTAACTAATGCTGAATTAGAGATGACTGTGCCTGAACCCAAAGAGCCTGTGAGTTGCCATTTAGTCCTGGTGTTCAGGTTGTAAATACCAAATACAAGTGAGATAAACAAGTAATTCTTATTTGTTTAATGTTATAAAAGTACAACTAAAATAAACCTCGATGAGAGAGATTAAAAAAAAAAGATTAAAAGCTTCTTATGACTATGAAAATTAGCTATATTCTTGTCAAAGAAAGTGTCTCTTTCAATGTAATTTTTATTCTTAGGGTATGATACCAAGTTTTTCTAGAGTAGTCGAGGTGTAAGTAACATAGAAATTACTGTCTTGTTTACAGATGTTCTGCTACCTAAAGAAAAATTTTTTCTGCCTGCGCACTGTCACCTACAAATAATGATAATTATTTGTCCTAAAACAGTGGGCACCAGATGTTTAGAAATACTTGGACGCTTTTTGACAGAATCAGGTGAAGTAATGTTTCTGTGAACATGGGTATTAAAATTTACTTGTGAAATTATTAACACATAGATGAACACTTAATTTAAAATATATATATTTTAATCATTTTATGCAATGGTACTTGTTACTGTAATTAAATTTCTTTATTCGTTGTTTTTTCTTTAGAGGGGTCTGCAGTAACTAAGATCTTTGTATGGCACTTTTAGATGTCTTTTTCACACCATTGTTAACCTATATTTATATGTGCTTTCCAAGATGTGTAGCAATAGTGTTATTAATTTATTATTCTGTATTGTTCAACAAAGGATCTGTGTAAGATATTAAAATTAAAGATAAATCCAGCCTACCATTCAATCCACCACTTGTCATTGAGTTATAACAATTTCGGAGAACTCAACCTCTCATCAATAAAGGACAATTAAATACTCACCATTGGATACTATATACTAGTTAAGTATATTTCTTTTTGTGTCATGAAAACTATGTGTCAAAATTGAAATTCATTTTCTTATTCCAATCATTAGTATACTGCATGTTAGAAAAGACTGACAAGTTTTCTAGCCCACTACATATTTGTCATTTCAATATCATAGCAGAAATTGGTTTTACGAAAACATAATACAGAGCAGTTATTATTTTAAAAGGTACGCAGTAAAAACTTGTTATAGTAACATAGTAGAGAACATACTGTTAAAGAATGAACAGTGTTACTGGAAGTAGTAATAAACATTGTGTTCTTGTTTGAATTAGGTGATCCTCTTCAAATAGAGACTGTTCTGTGCCAAGTGTACTATTTATCAGTGATGCCATACCTACAGATATGTGATGTACATTGCCATGGAAGCAAGTTAATCCTGACCAAGGCTTGCATAAGAAAGTATATGCAAGTGGATAGGTAAAAGACATGTATACTTCAGGCATTTACCTATAGAAAAATGTATTTGGAATATTTGCTTTGGTATTGTGAGCAACATACTAACTGTAAAATCAAGATCACCTAGATAAGTGGGCTTAAAAATTATATAGATGATTTTTTTCAGAAATTAAAATAATTCTTACACCAAAACTAAAAACTAATTTGTAGATGAACACTTAATGATAAAAATAGAATAAAAATAAAAATTCACTCATTTGAAATTAGAATAAATGTGTATTTACAGTTAACAAAGAGTTACTTTAATATTTATTCTTTGATGAAAATTTGATGTAATAAAAATATAACTACAGGCAGTTCTTCCATGCTTAAAAAGTGTAATAGGTTAGTGTATATAGATGTGGGAAATAACCTTAACAAAAAGGAAACATTTAGCATTAGCCTTATGAAACTACTGTAGGTGTGATCACTTGAGTTAAGAAGTGTCTTACAAGCAATGGATAGTAGGTTAACCCTTTAGCTCAGTTGGTACAGAGTCTGTTTAATGTTCAAAATTGTTAGTTTAGCCATAACAAGCAATATCTAAAGTGAGTTTCACAGTGGTATTGTAACAACAGAGATAAAGAATAATAATTTGTCTTGTCAAAGGGTGTTCTAAAGTAATTGAACCTGCTTGTGTGGACTTTGACAAAAAGGAGACAATTATTCAAAGCTCTGGATGCAACTGTGATAGCCAATAGTGTAATGAGTTCTTGTACATACATTTGACTTGTTTTGAATATCTTATTTTAAGACAAGTGGATTGTGTGCTGTCCATTTATTGCTCATATTTATCCCCAACAAGTCACAGACACCTACTGTAAAAATTCAGCAATTCTATATAAACTGGACATATTAATAATATGATGACATTCAGGCATATTGGTCAAGATCATATATCAGATTGTTTAAACCTAACATTATTTAATTCAAAAGTATCAGCAGACTTAAGCAGAGTGACTAACATGTGACTGGTCATCTTCATTTAAAGTTAGGAGAGGTTGTAACCTTAAGATATCACCTGACCTACCACTGGAGGACACTGTTGTCAATATCCTTACACAGCCACACCTCCCATGCTCAGACCAGATGTTACCTCAAGAGAATGACAAAGAACAAAGGCAGCTAGAACAAAAGGCAACTTAACAACTTTCTTAATCATGTGTTAAGTGAAACTGCACATACGAAAATACTAACTCATTCCAAAAAGTACCATATTAAAATAAGAAGATAGAAAATGAATGGTACGCTTATACACCAAAAGGGTTAACTCACTACTAATAGCTGGTAAGGCACTTGTTAAAAACTTAAGCTTCCACTCTCACAAACAAAGCCTGTCCTAAGGCTTTATCTCATGACATGGAATGACCAACAATTTGGCACTAGCCTTATGTAATAATCTAAGTTCTTGGATTTCCTGACCCTGGGATCAAACTCGTGACCTCTCACGTAGTCTAACTTAATTTTTTCTAACTTTCTTAACTTGTTGTATCCACATGTATTTTTAACACGTGACAGAAAAATCTAGAAGTATCTAGCCCTCTAATAGCAACAATATTACACCTAATGAGAAAAACTTGGAAGCTTCAAGTAAGATGGTATCAACAATATTACAACCATTAAACTGCATACACAATGCACGACTCGTACAGAGCTGCGTAATGAAACTTGTCATAACTTTTGCTAAAAAACAATCAACACTTTTCTTGAAAACAAAACAATCATTAAATACTATGTCACGAAATAAACTAAATAATAACTCTTATACCAAACAGTGTTGTATATCCCACATAATATTTAAATTATTGTCATAAGTGTATAATCTACAACTCCCTTTGTTATAAGTTTTCCTGTTATTTTTTTAGATATGAAATTGTCAAGATGTGATACACATTTATTGGTTAAATTAGTGCATTGTTTGAACACTGTTATATTGTGAATGGATATTGCACACTGTTGTGTACCATTTTTAAAAATGTTTTGCAGATTTAATTTGTTCATGAGGACTTACAGGCCTGATCAAAACAGTGAAGATTGGATATTGTGGGATATGGGTGCTACCTGTCTTGGCCATAAACCAATTTTTGTAAAGCTAGCATTTCAGAACCCTAGCTCCTTTGCTGCAAATTGGTAAGTTGAAACTGTGAATGTGTTACTGGAGAGTTTTCACACTAAATGTGAATAATTAGTATATTCAAGTTTTGACCTTAACTTTCGAAGGCACTGTCAAGTGGATGCTCATTATTTTTTCACACTAGCAAGATTTGGATTGTGACTAGTGGTGATATTATTCTTTTCTAAAATTAACTGTAACTGTATTATGATTTATTTCATCTATTAAATGTTAAAAAATATGTATATATCCTACTTATGTGTCATGTTTTTGAATATCAAAGCTCATTTTCATTAAATATAACTGTTTTTATTTTATCTATTTCACAAAAGTTAGATGTTCAGTTTGGGTAGAAACTGGGGTATCTCGGCCATGAGTACCTGACCACACCCTATATTAAAAAAAGTATTTTACTATTAAAAGTTAAGGTTTAGATGCCAAAGGTTAACAATGCATTAGAAGCCAATAGGCCTAACATTTGTGTTTACTAAACATGAACAAATCAACAGGAATATGGAAGAAACATCTGTAGTTTACATGATTTCTATTTTATCATTACCTCCAGTGGGCAACCACTTGAGCACAGTATTTCTTTAGCACATGGGCCAGCTGGATAATCTCACACCATCTCAACTATGCATTACAGGTTGGCAGTGTGATTTTGACTTGGTAGCCAATCAAACAAGTTGAAGCTGGAGTTTTGTTATCCCCATTTCCTGATAGTTAGCCTGGGTATGCCATGCAATTCAAGTATGGATCACAAAACTGGCATTATACCAGCAAGTGAAACAATTTTGTTAATCACAATTATAGTAACAATTACAATTTTGCAATATAAACAACTGAAAAGCATGTATTACGGGTATATTGATACTAGACAGAAAGAATCTCTGGATTGTTCTTCTGAATTGTTTACTAGCAATTGTTTTCCAATGACTTCTAAGTTTTACTAGCAAAACTAAAACACAAACTAGTGATTTACTAATTTGATAACATTAATTCTGACCTTTGACATTACTTATTTTTATTTAAAACTCTCAACTCTTTATAACTTAAATGATTTTACACTAATTTTGAATGATAAGTATATATTGCCCGTTTTGTCCTACTTTCAGTGTTCTTTTATAATTAGTAAACATGGTTCCATATTAATGGAAATCCATTTTAGATACAGCCTTGGATTAGATTTGCACGTTAGTATTGTGTTGAAAAAAAAAGGGGGGTTGAATTAAATAGTCATCAGTATGTATTTTATGTAAATAATAGCAGAGTAATGCATTTTGCTAATGCCACTAAGCCTTATTTCATGTTAGCTCTTCTTGAAAGATCCAGTATGTCAGTATCTTGTGTAAACTTACAAAAATAAAAAAATATTTTAAACAGATTTTTCAATTAAACTTGGTCCAGAAAATATCTCTTAGTTTATATTGATTTATCAAAATGTATGTTTTTCATTCTAACTACTTTATTTAAATACCCTTCTGTGTACTTTACTCATTAGATTAATAACATTCAATCAAATGTTTAGTACATTCTTGCAATTTTAGTTAATATTCCAAATGGGTAGAACACCTCAAGAATACAGGCAGTTTTTTTATATGATGAACCTAAGTACCAATAGTTTGAAAGTAAAATATAACTATTATTGACTATAAATCAACTTCAAATAAGTAAAAATAAAATGTCTGGTTACAATTGGAGAGGAATTTTGGCGAGTATTGAAAGCCACAGTTGCTTATTTAATGTTTGTTACCAGTGCTGACACCTATTAGTGCAATTATAAATTTGACTGATTATGTTATAAATAGTAGTATTTGAACATGTTTGTTAGAAAATTAAAGGACATGCTAATTTTATTGAACAAATTAATAGTTCATGTAAAGGAACTGTTCATGTGTGTGTGTACAGTTTCAAAAATGTAACAATATTCAATCATTTGCTCTAAAAATGATTTTTATAAATTGTATGAGAGACGTTATTTGAGGCACCATCAAATATTAATTATAATTTTTGCATATTTTATTATTTACTAAGTTTATGAAGTAAAACTTAAGGCTAGTTAATTCAAAGATATTTTTACAGGAAACTTATATTCCCCAAAGATGAGAGTATTGAACCTGAACAATGGACAGAGCCAGTGCTAAGTGTGAAGGAAGAGATGAGGGTTAGTTTCTCTTTTTATGTCTGTAAAAATCATATAAATAGTATTTTTAACGAAAGAAAGTGTTCTCTACAGAAGAGATTGTGTCAGTATGTCACTATTGATAAAATAGGATTTTATACTCTGGTCAATAATGAATTTCTATTAAATACATTGAAAAATTTCATACAAAATTGTTATATACACACCACTAGTTTTATTGTAATTTCTTAAAATTGAAAGTGTTCTTTAGAACAGTGTTTTTCAAACTGTGGTGTGCACCCCCAGGGGAGAATATATCCTGAGTGTCCTTGAGAAGATTCACAGCAGTAAGTAATCTTTGTGGTAACCATGTGACTGTATTAAAGGTATCCTACTGCAAAACTTCATGGGGAGCAAAGAGAGCTATGATCCAAAAAGTTTAAGAACCACTGCTTTAAGACATAGAAAAATTAACTTTCAATCAAATGTTAACTACTCAATTTTCTCAATCAACTAATGAAGTTCTGTTTAGGAAAATGTTTTAGTCAAACATATAAGTGTATTTTAGAATAAGTAATATTAAGTATTTTATCATGTTTTTCCCAACACACCTTAACTAAACTGATTTTGTTAATAGTGTAAGGTACTAGTTTCTTGTATGTTTGTTCTTCCTTCCTATAACATGTATAAAGTTTTATTTGTTTATTATTCCTCTTGCAGGTTAAATTATAGTTTTATGTTGCGTGTGTGCGTGTGATAGCTGTTTTATGAAATTGGTTTTAAAGTGAAGGAAAGTTATGTGGAGCTACCAAGTTATGAAAGTTTGTTGTAAGTTATTACAAGTAGATTAATAGCTATTCAAGTTTATGTTCGACTTCTGTGTTATATGCTCCTATACTTTGGTGCAAGTATTCTTCATGTATACATATTAACAAGGTAAATGTAAATGTAATTTAAACTTTCGTCAAGTTGACATTCTCTAAATCTGATTTTTTGTTTAGTTCTGTAATGTGATGGAATGTTATGTTTGATTGCAGACATTTTTCATTACATTCTGCATAATTATTATTATTTATAGATTTTAAACCATAACTATGTGTAATTAGCTTTTGAAATCTGTTACTACCACAAAATTTGATTATGATTAAAAATCAACGGAATATGGCAGTTTGCTATCATGCTTAGAATATTTGACAAAATTTATATCTAAAATGATAAAACTTTACGCTATTTTAAAATGTTTTTTGCTTTAAGTGTATGTAATAAGTATTACTAAGAAGTGTTATACAAAGCAAAGTTTAACCTATATGCAAGGAAACTCATGGATTAGAAACTTAGACTAATAAATTATGCAGTAAAAATTAACATTTTTTATCAAATTAAAAGTGTAATTTTCATAGTTTTAATTTTTTTAGTTTGCCTTGTAGCTAACAACCTTTCAGAGAAACTATGATACAAAATAATTGTTTCCCTTGTGGCATTTGGAGCTTTGAGAACATATTTTTAAATATATTATAGAATACACTTTCATTCATTGTTAGTTCTAGTATTTCAGTTACTGAACAAAACAGTGCTAGGATGTGTTCTGCTATGTTTAGTATCATTGTTAATATGTGGTTTAGATGACAAGATTATAAAGGATGGAATTCCATAACTATGCTAAAACAGTACATTAACAAATATATGAAAACCTTCTAGGATCAGTCTTGGTCCATCTAACAAGAAAAGTATAAGACATTGAAGACCTGTATGTTATCATGTGCCTTTAAAAGTCTTAATTTTGAAGCAAGTTATTTGGTGTAGCCCAACTAAGTATGAAAAAATTAAAGGTGGTACATAAACTAGCATACTGATAGTTTTGGTTTGAACATCTTTTCTCTGGGAAAACAAATTACAACGTAAATGTTTTTTATAATAAAATGATGCACCATGGTATGTTTATATTTCTAACGACTCAGTTATAGAATCCCTGCACCATCCCAATGACAGAAGCATTAGTTCCATTTGTTGATTAGGTTAAACATACCATGGTGCATCATTTTATTATAAAGAACATTTACGTTGTAAAGTGAGTCAACATCCATATTTCTAACCGACTCAGTTATAGAATCCCTGCACCATCCCAACCTCATCAAAAAATGGAACTAATGCTTCTGTCATTGGATGTTCACTCACTTTACAAAGTAAATGTTCTTTATAATAAAATGATGCACCATGGTATGTTTATATTTCTAACCGACTCAGTTACAGAATCCCTGCACCATCTCAACCTAATCAACAAATGGAACTAATGCTTCTGTCATTGGATGTTGACTCACTTTACAACGTAAATGTTCTTTATAATAAAATGATGCACCATGGTATGTTTATATTTCTAACCGACTCAGTTATAGAATCCCTGCACCATCCCAACCTAATCAACAAATGGAACTAATGCTTCTGTCATTGGATGTTGACTCACTTTACAAAGTAAATGTTCTTTATAATAAAATGATGCACCATGGTATGTTTCTATTTCTAAATGACTCAGTTATAGAATCTCTGCACCATCTCACCCTAATCAACAAATGGAACTAATGCTTCTGTCATTGGATGTTGACTCACTTTACAACGTAAATGTTCTTTATAATAAAATGATGCACCATGGTATGTTTATATATGAGCTTATAATGTGTTATTCTTTCTCTTCTTTCAATGCATTGTATATTAATACATGTGTAAATTAATTAATATGAGTAGGAGCATGAACTAAGATCAAGGCTGAGCTTATAATGTGTTACTCTTTCTCTTCTTTCAACGTATTGTATATTAATTCCTGTGTAAATTAATTAATATGAGTAGGAGCATGAACTAAGATCAAGGCTGAGCTTATAATGTGTTACTCTTTCTCTTCTTTCAACGTATTGTATATTAATTCCTGTGTAAATTAATTAATATGAGTAGGAGCATGAACTAAGATCAAGGCTGAGCTTATAATGTGTTATATTTATTTTATTATGTTGTTTATTTTTTTGTAGTTGCAAGCTTTGGAGAAAGTACTTTTTAACATCAAGCCACAGAGAGGAGTCCTGAAATCTGGAGAAATTAGTGTTTTGACTTTAGTCTTCAACCCCAAACAGTCTGGGAATATTATTTTTCCTCTCAGGTTGTCCATTGCAAATGGTCCATGTTTAAAGGTTTGTAAGAAGGTATCTTTTAATGTAAGAAGAAGGATAGTATTAGATTAAAACTGCACAAAGTACATTTCTGCTATAACTCAAGTTGGATAGGCTCATATGGTTCTCATGCATTAGGGAAACCAGGTAATGTCAATGAATTTTATGTTTTGCATTCCTGACCCAGGAAACATCAGGGAATTACATTTTACAAACAAAAATTAGGAAAAGTCTGTGAATTTCATATGATTCAGTGATGCTCTGAGAACACATGCTAAAAAACTAAATTATCCTTGGTTAATTCTAGTACATTTAGCACATAAATGTATGTGTATGTTATGCATAAATATTGTTTTATCTAAATTAATCTTTTTGCTTACTGTTAATTGTCACAGAGTGTGTAATAAATTAAGTTAACAGTAGCCTAAACAGTATGTAAAGGTTCTGGAAAAGGCTTTGTCTCATCTCCCTAAATCTAGGTCATGAAGGATTTTTTACTACAGCATAAATACCCTTAATTATTGAGTATTTAGAGAAAGACTATTTCTATTAAATACATTATTTTGATCTTATAAATTTTAATGCATTAATAAAACAGTCCTGATGTCAGGAATCATAAGAGGAATGTGTAATATTACATCATTGATATATTTGTGTAGGAAAATTGTGAAAGATGTCAAAATGAAAACAAACAGTTTGATTATTTTGGTAAAGCCTGGTAGTTCAGTGACAGAACAAATCCACACAGTTTTGATTCAGTTTTATTTCACATCTGTACTTATATTTATTCAATTAATTATCAAAACTAACTATAGTAATTATATAAAGAAATGGTTTATCAGTAATTTTTTGATTTAAATTCATTATAAAAAAAAATGTACGTAACTAAGTATTGCCTACAGCACACAACATCATGATGTATAGCTCAGCTTGGGCAAGAGTGATCAGTAGGCAATATCACCAAGAGACAGGTAGAATATCACCAATGACAGTTAAGGAAAACCTGTATAAGGCAGAATATAGATGGCAATGTATAATATCGATAATTTGCAAATAATAAACAATGAATTTTTGAAGAAAAAAAATCAAAATAAAGAATGTTTGATTCACAGTAGTTAATATTGTGTAACATACAGTATCTAAGAATGGGGTGTTATATGTTATTCATGAATTTTTGTACAAACAGTTTAACTTGCACTAGTGAATAACTAAATATGTCCTATATACCTTGTAATTTATAATTAATGCATTGCATATATGAGTAATATATTATGAAAATTTACTACTTGCAGAACTGTCAATGTTCACCCATTGAGAGTGAGACTCTGTGTGTATTCTTGCATTTGCAATTTTCTATATTGTATTGTGGTTGTTTGACTGGTTGAATCCAGGTCAAATTCAGCATTACATTGATCCAGGAAATACACTGTATTGCACCAATTTGCTTCATCGAATAAAAATTGTTTATGGGAGAACATGCCCATAGATCACCCCATAGAATTCAACACTTTCAGCATTCAGAGCACTGTACTATGCTTAAACATTTTACTTTTACAAAATTCTCACTCAAATACATTCCCAAAGTTGACAGTCTTGTGTTTGTCAAGCAATAAACAAGATGCTAGGGACAGGAATGAATAAAGATTGAATGTAAAGATGAGGATGTACAGCTTGACATAAAATCAATTAATAGTTTTGGTTTTCTTTCGAAACTATAGAAATTCAGACCACAGTATGGTCTTTGGATCAAGATATTAACTATTATGGAGATTGTATCATGCTAGTATATTCAAGTACGGGCAATGTGTTAGTGTTTTTCATTGTGTCTAAATCCAAGGGCCAGACCAGAATGTAAATAACATGAATCCTAATAGTAAGCATTTGGTAGCAGTTTTTATTTAATCTAATAAGCATTATTATGTAAGAGCAAAATGAAAAACTTGACATTATTATCCAATATCTCTGTCATTGACAAACATGTTTGTGTACATTAACATTTATGTCTGTGACAGATACTGTAGCCTTTACAAGTACAGTTGTATGTTGTGACAGTGTAAGAATAATGCAACTATAAATGTGGATATTTTATCAACAGGTCTGATTCCTTGTATAAAGTGTTCTGTATATATATAGTTAGTTATCTGTTAGTACAATCTGGTAATGTTGTGAATAAATATATGGTCATTAATCAAAAGATTTCGATACTTTTGATACAGATAAACTTGATGTGCACAATTTCAAAGTATGTGTGAAAATATTACAATGTGCTCTGGGTGGTTTCATTAATGTGTGCAATTGTTTTATAGATATTGGAAATATATGTTTACTGTAGTGTGTGGTTGACAACTGAAAGTTTTGTACACATTTGTGTATGTATGTACATCAGAAAATTCAGCTTAGTTCTTATTGAACATGTGAGAGCATACTTGTTAAAAAATATTCAATTTTAGAACACTAAACATGTTCCTTTCATGTATTACAAGTTGAAATGTAATAATCACGAATGTTAAAATCTATAGTGTTATGTATGCTATACGTGTAATGTCTCTGTGATTAAAGTTCAAAAGTGTGATCAATATGTAGTACAGTACACCACCGCACTTGAAATTCCCACGAGTGCCAGACTAGTTCACTGGATGGCCACAGATGGCATTGCCATATTGCACACTCTTTCGGGATGGGCTACTTACATTTTAAGTAGGTACGTCACTCTCGTGAAAACTTTCTTATAAATATTAAACTAGATAATTCACCTGATGAAAATGTTGACAATGACTTTACAGGATTTAGTGTATCAAAGGAGAAAGAAGTTGTTCAGGAGTTGCTTGAGTATGCAAAAAGTTTTACGGGACCTGCTGTCAAGGGTATAGCAAGTAAGCTTAATG
>NW_013666788.1:266887-271241 GCF_000517525.1 Limulus polyphemus
GAAAGTCTGGTCGAGTGGATGAATGTCGACAGAGAAACACCTGTTGGTCAGGAGTTGCTTGAGTATGCAAAAAGTTTTACGGGACCTGCTGTCAAGGGTATAGCAAGTAAGCTTAATGAAGAAAGTCTGGTCGAGTGGATGAATGTCGACAGAGAAACACCTGTTGGTCAGGAGTTGCTTGAGTATGCAAAAAGTTTTACGGGACCTGCTGTCAAGGGTATAGCAAGTAAGCTTAATGAAGAAAGTCTGGTCGAGTGGATGAATGTCGACAAAGAAACACCTGTTGTTCAGGACTATACTGACTCTGAAATTATGGATTTTGTTCTAAATCCTGATAAAAGCAATGAAAGTGATGAAGATAAAACAGATGTAGCTGAAAAACTTGCTATTGATAAGTTAATTAAGTTGATGAGTGAATTAATCAGTGGGCTAGAGCAATGTACCTTTGTGACAAAACAAGAGCTAATGACTCATCATTTGCTGTATGAAAAATTACACACGGAAAGATCAAAGCACATAAAAAAACTTCGCTTGGATGAAATGTTTAAAAACATATGCAAGAAGAATGTGTGTCAGAGCAGTAGGCCTACATCCGATAATTCTGTGGCTTCAACTTCAAGTATCCCAGGTGTTCCCCCTGCATCATCACAAATCCATGATGAAACAGTCAGCTATGAAACAGACAGTAATCCTGACAGCCCTCCACTTCCACACCTTTGTGATTAGCTCTATAATTCCAGTAAAATTATAAATTTTGCCACTTTGGAAGTGGTACTAATGCAACATTCTTTGTAAGTACAGTATTTAATAAACCTTTTTCATTTATACTGGTGTCTCTAAAGCACCATGGACTGCTAGAAACTTAAATAAAACAAATATTAAATGTAAATTAAATGTGATTAAATGATTAATGACATACATTAGTAAAGGAATGATTTCCTTTACCTTACACTCAGCTACCATGAAGATGAATACATTATTCTATTACAAGCATATTTTAGAAAACAATTAAGTATTTCTGATTAAGTATTTTAGATTTTTACAGAAAATTTCTTGTTTTATTTACAATCTTTACTTTATTTACCAAAATGTTTTATTTCCTGACCATTTGATCTAAGCTTCTATTGAATCATTGAACTATTACCTATAATAAAATGTAAAATTTCAAAATATTACTCCTATGTTTTTTAATGAAGACAAGACATTAAGAGTCACAATTTGCTTAAATGCCATCTTGGAAAGTTTCAGTATGATTGATAACAACATTCTTGATATTAGTGATATTTTCTCAGAACATAAACAGCAAAGGCAATTCATCTATATGTTTATGGTACAGGTACACCACCGATTTCCCAGCACCCTTGGTTCCAAGGCCTTGCCAGATCAACAGAGGTCATGTAATAATAATTCAACAATACATCACTAATTATACCCCTCCCAGTGTAGTATAATTAATATTTTAGAAATTAATAAACATTTACCTTGTGAGAGGACTAACAGAACTATAGTAACATTCACTTAATTCCACAATTTCTTTATGCAAACCCAAGACTTGATTGAATATAAATATCATAAAGTATAAATGTTTTTATATATTTTCAAGTATTTCATTAAATGGTTAGCCACAGAATCGTAGTTACTATTTTGATATCTATGGCACTATAAACAAAGTTTTTGAGGAAATGCTATAGAGTAGGATAAATGAATTATATAAAACAGATTATGCATCGAAAAATTGATTTTCACTGAAAAATCCGTGACTTTAACAACCCTAAAAATATGAACTTCATCATCAGTTTTTCTGTTCCTGAAATATTGAATGTTCTCAAGAATGTGCCACGTGGGAAACTTCCTATGTCACACCATTCTTCTATTAAAAACAAATAAGTATGCATGTGCAAAACCACATTCTCTGTAGTCAGAAATGCATATTTGAATACTGTAGCTATATTTAACCATCTTTTTATGATATGGTTTTGTAATAAATTAGTTATAACTATCTCAGGTAAAGTTTATGTTTTTCTTTTGAAGTTGATTTATTTTTGTGTCACTAATAAAAATACACTGTGAAATACTTTAGTAAAATTATCTTCAAGCTTAAACCTAAGTTAATGTCAGTTACAGGCTTACTTAGTTGAAAATGTAACCTGGTATTTTAATATTGTGGATATGTTCAGTCATTCACCTCATAGTATCATGTAGTTAAAAATATAAAAATTGAATGAAAACATTTATATTTGACTTTTCTATTATATTGAAATGCATATTTCTAATAGTAATGTCTTTGAAAGTTCACATAAAATTACAATTAGGTTTCAGTAACAACTAATACCTTAAAAGCTGATTTATTTGCATGAAAAATGAAGGTTCATTATTTCTATTTGGTTCATGTATAATATTTCGGAGCTTGGATATTACCAGTAAGTAACATGAAGTTGTAATATTTACCACTTGAAAATACCATGTGTACTCTTCAAATACTCTCTGGAAAACTTCTTCCTTATACAAAACCTTTCAAATTTAATTAGCTAGAACATTATGTTCAGTATATGTTTTTTTGTGATCAAAAGTTTAAAGATTATTATTGTAGTAAGATTAGTTTCTTCTGCATTTTGAATTCACTATTTAATTGATAATCTTTGGGTTATTATGCATGAATATTCATTGATCAGAATGTAACTAATATTTTATTTCAAAATGAGTGATAGCTCTGATTTCAAATGTAGAATTGATATTTTTGTAATTTAGTGTAAGATAAAGGGCATATCCAGATCTTTAAACAAAGTGTAGATTTTGTAATACAACACTTATGGATTTCTGTAGTTTTATTAAGATATTAGTTTAATATTGTTTTTAGATAGAAATTAAAGCAGTGAGCATACTACCAGAAACTGCATATATACTGTTTGACTCACCAGTCCATGCATTTACTCCAATACCGCTTGACCTAATGGAAACACCAGTACAGGTAGGTGTGTTTTTATTGACTGCTATATCATATTGAATATTTTTATACTTAGTTATTCAATATACAAAATATGTATATGAAATTATATCTAACTGAAATTTTATTTTGCTGTTTTTCTTTATTAGGTTTGTAAGAATCATAAATAGTTTGATTTTAAATGTGTATTTAAAAAAAAATATTAACCCATCATTAGATGGTTTTACTTTTAGTTTTATAAATCTTTAGTGATAAAATAGAAATTTACTTATTTTGAAATGTTTTATTCTTCAAATAATATAAGCTGTATAAAAGTATTTTTGAAATAGAAATAAACTTTACCCATTTGAGATTCTTATTTTCAAGATCGATTATGCCTATTTAAAATTTATTTATTCAATAAACCGTATGTTTTAAGTAATTATCTTTTCACTTGATGAGTTTTATGAATTAAAGAGTTTAAACTAGTTGACTTATGGCTAATCAATGGGATAAAATTAAAACAAAACTTCCTGAATGGAATGTTTTCAGCACATTTTCATAAAATATTAAAGAAAAAACAGTAGGAGAAATTAAAAAATCTTTCCATAGCACATTTGAGCTCAGAACAAATGGAATTTGTGTATAAAATGAGTTCATCTTGACAACTGTTTTGTAAAAGAAAGAACACTTTAATCTCTAGCTTAAGTTTTAATATGAGAAACAGGATTTTACTAATTAGAAATTGAATACCAATAAAATAATTGTGTTCTTTTTTCATGCTTTTTTGCAAAGTTAGTAAGATTTAGGAATAATATATATCTTTGATGATAACTTCATATTATGTGAACCAGGTTTATTTTTTAGTGCAAGAACTAATGATAAACTTTTACTTTGGCTAGTGTACTTTTGTAAGGTACTAATCATGAGAGTAACCTAGATGTGTGTTTGCCCATTTTGCTAGTTTTATCAACTTGTCAATGCTGGTACACAAGATTTACAGTTTGACATTCACCTAGAACATCCTAAAAATGTAAGTTAAACTGTTTTTGAGAAAAGTCATAATTTTTAAAAGAATAAAACACCAAACAAATCAGTCTTATGGGGAAATTATTACCTAAAAATCAGGTTTAGAATACATGTTTACAAAGAAAAAATGACTAACACACTCCAGAAAAAAAAAAGATTTTATTCAAACCTGACGTTTTGGCTCATGCCTTTCTCGAGGGTTACAGCATCACATATAAATACAAAAATGTTACATATGAAATGACATGTACCAAGTGTGATCATAAATACATTGGTGAAACCTGTTGTCCAGTGCATGAACATTTTAAGAAACACATCTGTGCATCTGCAAATCTTCATTTTAAAGAAAGCACTGCTGATCACTTTCTAACAAAACAATAGATAAAGTAACATTAAGCTCTT